>NW_007726182.1:793615-882904 GCF_000696425.1 Galeopterus variegatus | reverse complement strand
CGCGGGGGACCGGGCCGTGGAGGGCTGTCCGGATGGCGGCGGCGGCGGTGGCGGCGAGGAGTCGTGCTGGCTGGTGGAGGTGGTGGACGTCCGGGAGGTCGTGGAGCTGTTGGGGAGCTGGAGCACGAAAACAGGCGTCTGATTTCGAGGCCCGCCCGGGGACCCTGTCCCTGTCTCTGCCCAGCTCCCGTCAAGGAGCTGTCCCCGGCCATCTGTTCCATTCCTAGACCTTAGATGGATCCTGGTTCATCTCGGCCTCTTTGATAGGGTGTTTAGGGACTCGGGCAGTTCTAGGCTCCAGGTAGTCAATATTTCTGTTAAGTAGACACAGAGCCTGTTTGCTTTCATCAGCACCTCACACATTTGGTTTGAGTAGATGGGACACAGGTCCTTTTTCCACTCTCGGGACAGCCAGAACATCGTTTGCAAAGGGTTGTCTCTTGCCTGCCATATACCTGCTCAGTCAGAGGCCTGCAGGTAGGACAGAGGGCTTGAGAAATGGACCATGCTTGGTCAGTGCCTCAATGTGAGACCTCCAGTTAACTCGATGAGCAACTTGGGCCAGACGTTCACACCAGAACATTCTACATAGCACTTGGGGACATTTCTCTTCCCATCTGCCTTGTGAATAATGCAGTGATTGCTGGGAAGGTCCATAGGCTGGAGAATCAGTGTCTCCTGGTTGCCTCCAGAGCTTCGCTTGCCAGTGGGACATCAGTTACTGAGAACCATCTTCCTATGTAGAAAGGGGCCATTCTAAAGAAAAGACCCTTTACTAAGGTGTGCAAGAAGTTAGTATTTCAGTTTTTATGATTGTTTCACTTGTGACTCAAAAGAGATATTCTTGGTTAGATTATTGAATCAAACCTGACAGAAATAGATGGATTGGGTAGGAATGCTGTTTTCCCAAGTATTTGGGTCTGTATCTGTATCATTCTCTCTGCATCCAAAAACTTAATCTCGAAACTAATTATTATTTATTTATTTATTTATTTGCTTCTGTGGCCAGGCCTAGTTAAGGGCCCAAAGCATCACACACACTAACGCTTTTAAATTTTTCTCTTTTGCTGACCATTTCATCCCCTCTTGTAAGAGTCATGGGTACTCAATATGTATTTGTTGAAGCAAGGAAGGAAGGGAGTGCAGGTGCTAGACCTGGAGACCCTGGATTTTAACTCTAGTTCCACCACTTATTAATGTGAAATCTTAGGCAGGTTACTCTGTGCTTTAGTCTTCTCAATAGTAAAATGGGATTTATGGGAGTAGGGCGTTCTTGTGAGGGCTAAATGAGCCAAAACACGTGAAGTAGATAGAACAGGGCCTGACACACAGAAAGCATCAATAACTGTTAACCATTATTATTAGTTATTCTATCATCTACTGCTCCCTTTCATCTCTATCTCTACCTTAATGCTGGTGTTCCTGCTTCTGGGCTCGTCTACCGATGGAGCCCTGGTGGATGGACTCCGGGATGTTCTGGACCATTGATTTTGCAAGAGATACCCTCGAGAGTCTGTCTTTGGCACTGCTAATTCTTGAGATCCCTGTGAAGGAGAGAAAAAACCAGGGGTGTGATACCCCACCACCTGCTCCTTCCATGCATGTGCCCACAGAATAGCCAGGTCAGGCTAAAAATAG
The DNA here is from genome assembly GCF_000696425.1 of Galeopterus variegatus. Classification (NCBI taxonomy): domain Eukaryota; kingdom Metazoa; phylum Chordata; class Mammalia; order Dermoptera; family Cynocephalidae; genus Galeopterus; species Galeopterus variegatus. The sequence continues at coordinate 881,266 of NW_007726182.1, read as the reverse complement.
CGGCACCCATTGAGAAGTTATCTGGCCTCTCTGACTCTTAATTCAAACTGAGCCCTTGTGTCCTATTCTAGCTCTGGCCAATACTAACTTCTACTTGGAGCAACGAGGTGGGGATCCACCTGGAAAAACATCCAAAAACCAAGAAACAAGTGGGGCAGCTCACATTTCTTCATCTGTGACTCCTCTTATATGGAACTTAGGAAAATTGACTGTCTTTCCTCCCTTTTTCCCACTTCTTCTCTTAAAGATAAGCCTTTTAACAGATGCTAAAAAGATACATCACCATTCCTACCAGTCTATAACGGTGAGGGCAGATGGTTCCTAAGGTTGCAGCGGCGATCTATGGCAGCTGCATCAAATAAAATAGAGCCCGTAAGCATTTCTTTAAGGAGGGACAAGAAGGGAGGAGACCATGGAAAGGCAAGTGAAGGAGCTTCTATTCCCCATATCCTTCCCCTCACCCGGACTGCCTGTGGGTCCCCTCCAAAATCAGTAGTGTGATCTCTGCTCACCCTGATCATGGTGATCTGCCGGCCCTGCTCCCACAACAGGCACATGTGAATATAAATATATACTGTGCGGCAGGGGCCAAGGACTGTTCCCTCAGCTGCACAAAGGCAGCGTCTACACGACGAGTGACCCCGCAGGGGGCAACATCTCAGCGAGTGATTCGGATTGCCTGCACGCCTCATCTGAAAGATTGTGCAGAAAACGGTCAATGCGGTGGCCAAACTCCCCTCCCTCCCTGGTTTGAACAAAGTCCGGTCTCCTCCCACAGGCTGAGCAGAGGAGACCGCTGCTATGTGAACATGCACATCGGGGATGTAGACTGGAAGGGAAGGCAGGGGCCAGCTGCTCCTAGTTTTTCCTCAACCTCCTCATGAGAACATTAGGCATCCTTTCTACAAATCTCTACAGCTCAGTCTTCTCTCCCAGAACTCCCCTGCCCTCTGATATTTTCCATTTTGCATTCTGCTCTTTAATTTTCTCACCACCTACAGAGGTCAACTCACCTGAGTGCTCAGACGAACTCCTGATTTCTCAGATTCCCTTCTTTTTTCTGTGTCTACACTCTCTTTTGAGTACCTCATCTCGGTCTCATTCTTAATATGGAAACAAATAATGTTTATTAATTTGTAATGTCAGGGGCATTAGAAACCTTCGGTTTGGGAATAAAAAGATAAATAAAACAGAACCTTTCTCTTTGCCAATATTAAAAAAAAATACATAAAATGTGGACATTTTTCTCCGGTTCTAACAAGCATAAGTAAAAATAACACATATTTTGTAAATAAGAAGTATATAAATAAAGTTAGTATAGATGTGTTGGGTTTATAGATTTAAGATACGAAGAATTCATCATTTTAAAAAATGGTAACATGGGAAATGCTGTGAGAGAATTGTCCAGGGATCAGCAGGACTTGGATTTAAATGCAAAGTTGCTTACACAGATTAACTTTTTTTTTTTTTTTTTTTTTTGCTACATTATTTTGATTATTGTTACTATGCAACTTTTTAATTTTGCCATGTGGAATTGAAACTTTCTTGTTTGGTTTTTTAATAACTATGGTTCCAATTTTCTGTGGATCTTACCCTCACTGATATTAGTCCTCTTTTTAAAAACAAGGACCTTAGTCCCACACAGATTCATTGACAGACATGTCTTCTGTTTTTATCTATTTATGCATAGCATCTAGAACGAAAAGGGGTTCCTTAATAACAAACTAATAGGGAAAACTGAGTAGAAGAGCACAACATTATTTCCATAATTCACTTTATGGAAACCTATTCAAGTATTTATATTTTCATTTTCAGCTGTGAAAGACATATCGGAGCACTGTTTGCACTGTTTCACACTAATTCAGTAACTAATGTGATCACGATTAGTGTTCTTTATCTTTTTAAGGAGCTCAACTTCTAGGAAAGACCAAGTTCCCCCAGAGCAGTCTATATTTATCTGTTTATGCTCTGAGCCTTGCATCCAGGAAAAAAAAAATCATAAATGTTAGTTGAATGAGAATATGACTGCAGAGAAAGGCATAGCTGTATGATTCTTTAACTAATACTAAAATTTTTCCATCAGCCCCCCGTCAGTCATCATAATATCCTGTCACTTCTTACTCCAAAACGTATTTTAAATCCAATTCTCCTTCTCCATCCCTGTTATCATTGCATTGTTCCAGGCCTCCAATCACCACGGGCCTACATTTTTATAATATAGCCTTTTGAAAAGGTTTCGTGACCTCAAAATCTCCCCACTTTTAGACCTGCCCACTCTATTTATTGAGAGGAATATTTGTAACATATAAATCTAATTGTGCTTTATTCCTGGATAAACTTTTCATTCACTGGGTTAGACAGACCAGGAGCCTCAGGACGGACTCTTTTCTACCTCCAACTAGCATGCTCTTCACTATATGCTTAATCTCTATGTTTGACTTCCACCAAATGACTTCTACTTGTCTACATACCCCCCTTATTTCCTTGTAACCTCCTCTTCCCTATAATCTTCTTCCACACCCAGCTCACTGTGACCTGGGGGAGTTTCTAGAATTAAACCTTCCTCTGTGCTGCCTGTGTCTTTTGTACACACTTTAACTGAGCACTAAGTTGTGCTTTGCTTATGTACTCTCTTCCCTACTAGGCTTTGCATTCTATGGAGACAAGCAACTGCGTTTTTACCTCTTCCCACTAATATGTACATGAGCATGTGCTCAATAAATATGGGCTTATTGGACTGACTTATACTACATGCTTCGATCTTTTTCTCTACTCTTTTTGTTTCCTTTACCTCTCCTTATTCCCTTTTCCTCTGCACGTAGTCATTATCTGAAATTACTTGGTCGTGGCGGAGCATTTGCAGAGGTAAATGAGGAACTGATATCTACATTTCTTCAACTCCCTGGCAAGATTGCAGGACATTCAATTCACTCACCTTCTTTTTCTGTTTCAGAGATGTTTGACTCATTTCTTTAACTATTGGTATTCTTTCGATGTTACGCAGGTTTTTGTCCCCCCAGCTCCATTTCCTGTTCTTTCCCTTGCTCAGCCTAGCTTTGCATTTAGAATGTCAAATTCATGACATCATATGTGATTCCATAGTAACAAATGGACTCTTTGAATACATGACTATGCTTTTTTTTTAATAAATAAAGCAATACTATTTCTTCATATTTGAGTACATCCTCTCATAACCATTGTCTGTGTTTTAGAAACTGATGTCTAAACATTGTTCAAATGCTTAGTATGTAACAGTATCACATTACCACTTCCTTGTTTTTAAGCATTACTCTTTCGCTCATCATATCAATCCCATTTGTTTCTGTACATTTTCTGGTACTGTCAAATAAATGGCAAACTCATTTATGAACCCAATCATTTATCACTGTTCATCCTGCCAGGCTTTGGGGTATTGTGTGCAGATCTGAATACTACTTTTGACAGCTGAGACTTTGTTCTAGACATGGAGTTCAGACTTGAGTTTAGCTTTAGTGTTTGGTATTTCTTTTTACAATGGCAAAGCCAATTGAGACACACTGTCAAAGCTCTTTCCCTGTAGCTGGACACAGTGTAGAATGTCACCTGTGCTCTTTCCTGCTGTTTGCTCAATCCTTAACCCTTTAAAGACACATTTGTTTCTCCTGTGTACACAGAGAGGAGTATATGCAAAAGAAAATGCTGACTCTGGTTTACAAAGTCTAACAATGTTCTGCATTTAACTGTTCTGATTTTTTAGGTAAGAGACATGTGCCATGCCAGCCTGAGCTGGTAAAACCATCAAGGACAGAGACAGATTTCTGGTCTCTCTTTATGGGAGTTGATAACTAAGTTTAAATATCAGTTTTTGATGGTTTTAATCAAAGTTCTCCAAGGGGCCTTTTAGTTAGTAAAACATGCAGGCTGGAGATTACACTGCCTGGGTTTGAATCCTTTTACATGTCCCTCACCTGTGCCCCCATGTCTTGCTGTGATCCTGGGCATGTTTAATTTTCCTAAATCTTAATTTCCTCATTTACAAAGTGGAGATAATAATGGTATAAACATCAAAGGTTGTTGTGATAGTCGAGATATTATAAAGTACTCAAGAAAGTGACTGGCATTCATAAGTGATTAAAAATGTTAGCTATTATTTTTATTCATAATTTTTGCTACAGCTGTTCTACAGTGCTCAAATAAAAATCTCTAAATAATTTAATCCCTACTGCAACCTAGTTGTAGGAATGAAGTTTAAAAATACTATTGTTCATATACATTTCAATTTGATAATCAATCAAATGTCCTTCACTCACTGTCTCCAGGTATATGGGCTGAGAATGTTCTTGTCACAAGACTTTTAAACTTGCTGCTCCATCTGCTGAAGGGCCCCTTATGTATGTCCCAAATGAGCATGGCTTAATTGCTTACTTCCTTTAACTCTCTGCTCTCAGGCCATCTCTTCAGAGATACTTTCTCTTACTGCCATCAAAAGTGGTACCCTTATTTCCTTCACTCTCTAACCCTTGTCCAGCATTATTTTTATCCATAGCATTTATTTCAATCTGACATTATTTCATAAGACTTTGTTTATTGTCTCCCTTGAATCCACAGGAATAAAAACTACTTGTGAGCAGTGGCCTGTATATTTTCCACTGCTATTTTCCTATTGCCTAGAGCAGTTACTAGGAGGTACCTCAATAAGTATTTGATGAATGAATATGTTACTGCATTAAGAATGCATTTGCTTAGCAGTGATAAGCAGGATACAGAGTACTATGCTAACAGTAGTGATAGAAATGAAAAAAAGTCATTTCCCCCTGCCTTTGAGAAGGTTCATGAGGTCAGTAAGGGGGAGGTTAAGCCAAAAAAGTCCTATATTTCCTCCCTGTTGCTTTGCACTCTTTGTCTAAAGATCAGTGGTTCTCAGACTTGGGAATGTATCAGAATTACTAGGAGAGCTTATTAAGATGCGATTGAAACCGGCAAATGGTTAAACAAACTGTGGCACATCCACACCATGGGATACTAGGCAGCAGTGCAAAGGAACAAGCTGTTGACGCACACAGTAACTTGGATGAATATCCAGAGAATAAATTATGCTGAGTAAAAAAAAAAAAAAAAGTCAATTCCCCAAAATAGTGCATTATGTGATTCCACTTGTATAACATTCTTGAGATGACAAAAATTATAAAAATGGAGACCAAGTCAGGGGTTGCTGAAGTTGAGAGGGTGAAGGCAAGTGGATGTAGTGATGAAAAGAAAGAGTGGCATGAGAGATCCTTGCAGTGATGGAAATAGTTTATTTTTAGATTTATTGTATTGATGTCAATATCCTGACTGTAATATTATATTATAGTTTTGCAAGATGTTACCTCTGGAAAAATTGAGCAAAAGGTAATAGAATCACTGCATTATTTCTTAAGTCTGCCTATAAATCAAAACTTTTTAAAATTTATTGAATAAAGTTTAATTAATTAAAACACATACACACATATACACAGATTGATGAGCCTCGCCTGCAGAATTCCTGATACAGTAGGTTGGGATGGGATCCAAAATGTGAGTGTCTAGCAAATTCCCAGATGAAACTGATACTGCTGGGCTGAGAACTACACTTTGATTATCACCAAGCTAGAGTAATTAGGAATTCTTCATATTCGCAATTAAGCTTTAGCTAAATGATTGATTCCATGTGAACAATTTCAAATAGTCTTCTCCCCATCTTCAATTTCGTATGTTGTAGTGAAGCCTATCATTAGTGAAATTGCCTCTAGAATGGGCCCATCAGACCCCAATGCTCGTGATGGAGCCTCACCTTTGTTCAATAGGGCCATGTCTGATTGGCTGGGCTATAAGCAGTTGTCCAGCAACAGCTGTGCCCTCTCCTGACAGCCTCAATGGGAAAGCAACTGTCCAAGCTGTAGGTTCACATCTTCGGATGCACATTAAAATTATTGGAGAGCTTTTAAAAATCCAGTGTCCAGGTTATAATCACAGACAGGTTTAATTACAACCTCCGGGTGTAGGATCCAGATATTAGTATCATTTGTGTTTGGCTGGAAGCTGCGGCCCTAAGTTCTAAGTAGAATATCTAAGGTAACTAACTTCCTCTCTCCCTCTCCCCACATTGCTTTGAGTCTAGTTCCCCAGAGTCCACACGGGGCCAGGCAGCACCTCCTCAAGAAGCTGGACTCCCAAACTGGAAACCCAGCCTTCTTTAACACCTCCCTATCCCTTATTTCAGGTTCTTACAAGCTGTGTCTCTTTTCTCTCAGCATTGTTTCTCAAACACTAGGCATTCTTCCATTCTACTAGTATTAGGTCAAGTCTTCATCATCTCCAGTGAGCTAACCAAGAGTCTCCTTACCGACCTCCTCATCTACACTATTGTGTTCCTCTCAAATTCATCCTTATATAGCCACTACGGGGATCTTTCTAAAACATTAATAGGGTCTTTCACTCTCTTATAAAAAAAACCTTTTGGGGGAACTATTTTTTTTATTTTTTTATTTTTGTGGTAGATATTTTTAATATATTTGAAAAACTGCAAGTATTATTCTTTATTGATTTAATTACAAATGGATTCTTCAAATTTTAATGAATTTTATCTATTCGTTAAATACTAGTAACTATTTTGTCAGGATAACTAGTATGTTCAGCATTACACAATGTAATCATTTTTTGTGGTCCTTTATCAATTTCTCAGTAATCCCCCTCCCCTTCACCTTTTCCCACCTCTGGTAGTCTCAGTTCTGTTCTCTCCTTTTGAGAGTTGAACAATTATTGTAACTGTTGTATCTTTCTTTCTTTCTTTTTAATTAATTAATTTGTTTACTTGTTTAGCTCCCACTTATGACTGAGGACATGTAGTATTGCTCTTTCTGTGCTGGGTTTATTTCACTTAACGTAATTTTCTCTAAGTTCATCCATGTTGCTGCAAATGGCAGAATTTCATTCTTTTTTATGGCAGAGTAGTATTCCATTGTGTATATATACCACATTTTCCTTATCCATTCATCTGTTGATGGATATTTAGGTTGGTTTCAACTCTTGGCTATTGCAAATAGAGCTGTAATAAACATGGGAGTGCAGGTATCCCTTCAACATGATGACTTCCATTTCTTTGTGTATATACTGAGCAGTGGGGTTGCTGAATCATATAATAGCTCTATCTGTAGTTGTTTGAGGAAACTCCATATTGTTTTCCATATGGCTGCACTAATTTATAGTCCCACCAATGGTGTAGGAGGGTTCCCCTTTCACAGCATCCTTGCCAGCATTTGTTATTCTCTGTCTTTTTGATAATGGCCAGGCTAACTGGGGTGAGATATCTCAGTGTGGTTTTGATTTTCATTTCCCTTATGCTTTAGTGGCATTTTTTCATGTGTCTGTTGGTCATTCTTCCTTTGAGAAATAGCTATTCAGCTCCTTTGCCCATTTTTAAATTGTTATATTTTTTTACTGTTAAGTTGTTTGAGTTCCTTGTATATTCTGTATATTAATCCCTTGTCAGATGCACTCTATTCAGAAATAGAAAAAACAATCTGAATATTCATATGGAACAACAAAAGACCCTGAATAGCCAAAGAAATCCTGAGCAAAATAGGCAAAGCTGGAGGCATAATACTACCTGACTTCAAATTATATTACAAAGCTATAGTAACCAAAACTGACATAAAAACAGACACTAAATCCAATGGAACAGAATGGAGAACCCAGAAATCAACCCACATACTTACAACCAACTGATCTTTGACAAAGACAACAAGAACATACATTGCGGAAAAGACTATCTCTTCAATAAATGCTGCTGGGAAAACTGCACATCCATAGGTAGAATGAAACTAGACCTGTACCTCTCACCATATACCAAAATCAACTCAAAATGGATTAAAGACTAAAATATAAGACCTGAAACTATAAAAGTCTAAAAGAAAGAATAGAAGAAATTCTTCAGGAAGTAGGACTGGGCAAAGACTTTATGAATAAGAACAGGCAACAAAAGAAAATAATAAATAAATGGGATTGTATCAAACCAAAAATCTTCTACACAGCAAAAGAAACAATTAGTAGCATGAAAAGAAACCCTACAGAATGTGAGTAAATATTTGCAAACTATGGAACCAGTATTTCAAGGAACAAATTCCAAACAGATTAGGCTTATATGCAAGGCTCTCCATATCTTAGCCTCATCCCCACTCCTTGCCTGCTTTTCTGGCCTCATACATCTGGACTTTCCCTATAAAACCCTTCTTATTGCTCTTTTAAAAAACCTGCTTTTTTGAAATACATTTAACATACATACAATTCACTCTTTTAAAGTTTACAATTTAGTGTTTTTTACTGTATTTTAAGAGTTGCAAAACCATAACCAGAGTCAATTGTAGAATATTTTTATCATCCCCACAAGAAACCCAGTACCTTTAAGATACCACCCCCATCTACCCATTCCCAACCCAGCCCTAAGTAATCACTAATCTTCTTTTTTCAAGGTCCATTTTACATACCTATGAGCTACTACCTAGTAGAATTCTGAACACTGGAGTGAGATTGACCTAGATTCAAATCCTACCTCTGCTAGTCAATATGTTTGGACTGCTTGCTCCATCCAAGCTTCTGTTTTGTTGCCCTCAGTATTGGAATAATTACATCTACTTCTCAGAGATGTTGAGGATTATTGATAGCATAATAAGGTGCCTGGCAACAATAGGTAGGTAACAGTTATGATTTTGCTTTAGTGAGTTATGAATATACACTTTTGATGAGAGGATTGCTGTGATCCAATAACCAATAACTTACCATAGACTAGATATTCTATTGCAGCACTAACCACACTTTAAGTTTGAAATAAGAATATGTGGACTAATTTGATATTTCAAATCAAGACTATCTTAGAAAATTTAATGTGGTTAGCAATGTACTTGGTCCATGTCACAGAGTGGACAGTTTGGGGAATGTCAGGCCTAAAATTAGTCAACATAGGTGCACGTTTCCTGAGGCTCACAGAGTGGGCTGTGGAGAAACACAAAAGGCTCAGGTTTTCTTATCATTTCTACCCAATCGGATTGGCTCACTGCATTAGTTTTGTATTATGATGTAACAAATTACTACTCCCTTAATGGCTTAAAACAACATCCATTTGTCATCCCACAGTTCTGTTAGGTCAGAAGTCTGGGTGGGCTCATCTGGGTTCTCTGCTTAGAATATCTTAAAGCTGAAATCAAGATGTCAGCCAGGCTGTGCTCTTACCTGGAGACTCTGGGGTAGAATCTGCTTCCAGACCCATTCAAGCTTTTGGCAGAATTCATTTTTTTCTGGTTGTAGGACTGAGGACCAATTTGCTGGACATCGGCCGTGAAATCACTCTCAGCTCCTAGAGGCCATCCTCAGGTTCTTGCTCCATTGGACCCTCGATCTCATTAATGGAGAAACTTCCTTGTGTTGAATCCCTCTCACACTATTGTATCTCTTCAATTTTCTCTTCTGTGGCTGGGAAAGAACCAGCCAGAGAAAACTCTCTACTGTTAAAGAGCTCAAATAATGAGGTTATGCCCATCTGGATAATCCTTTTTGATTAACTCGATGTGAACTCATGAGTAAGCTTAATTATATCTACAAAATCTCTTTTACCTTTTATAATACGATAATCTTGGGAGTGATGCCTCATTGTATTCCCAGGAATGGGAACTATATAAGCTGAGGGTCTTCTGGGGGGACATCTTAGAATTTTGTCTACTATACTCATTTAATTGACTGTATCTTGGTGAGCTTTCAAAACAGTGAACTAAATGAATAAAACCCAGGCTTACAAATTGGTGACCACCATTCTCTTTTTCACTGAATATAAGCTAACTAGGGCCTATCTGGACACTTGATTTGAAGACATGTTCTGTTTTTCAAGAGTATAGGTATGAGAGGTAAAATGTGGTGAAGCATCTGAGCCTGTTTCTAAGTCCCTTGGCCTCATGTTGATATGGATTGCGTTCCCCACGTTTTATGTATTAGTAGCTTGATCCCCACCGTGACTGTTAAGAGGGTGGGAAATCCTATTATCATGGTAATTGAAAGGTGGGGTCTTGAAGAGGTGATTGGATTATGAGGATTATGCCTAGTGAGTGGATTAATAATGGTGGCCATGAGTGTAGTTCTGAGAGCTTTAAAAAGAGAGCACATGAGAGTGTCTCTCTGCTCCACCATTTTCTGCCATGTGAAACCCCTGCATTGCTGTAAACTTATCACCAGAGAAGACCCTCACCAGACGTGTTCCCTGAACTTTGGACTTCCCAGCCTCTGAAACTGTAAGCAATAAATTTTGTTTTCTTACAAAGCACCCAGTTCCAGATATTTTGTTATAAGCAGCAGAAATGGACTAATACACATGCATTTTGATATTTTTGGAGGAGTCATGTACTTTCCCCTTTACCCTTCTGAGATCTGTGATTGTTGAGGTGGGCATGGAACAGATCTAGGAGCACCTTAACATCTAAAAGAGAGTTTGCATACTCAAGGTATTTTCTTTGGAATAGTCCTAAAATTAAATATAGGAATAAAGTAATATATCATTCTTAGTTCTTTTTTGTAGAAATGAGGGTTTCTGTCCCAAAAAATATATCTCCAAAAATAAATATCTGAGGCAATAGTATTGGTTTTGGAGTCACATAAATCTGAGAGAGAAAACCAACCCTGCTGCTAACCACTTCTTTAACCTCAGGAAAGTTCCTTCCTATCTCTGAGTCTCATTTTTTGTGTCTATAAAGTGGGTGTTATGATACCTAGGTAGAGAGGTTTTATGGAGAAATATGTGGGTAGAACATGTAGTGTGCTCGTCTTGGAGTACTGTTCAGAGTAAGGGTCTGTGGAGGTCTGAATCATGCACAGTGTTTTGCAGCTGTTCCCATCAGGAGGTGGAGTCTCTTGTCCTGCTGTTTGATTCTGGCCTGCCTTGTGATTTGCTGGGGGGTAACACTGTGTGAGCTCTGGAGCCCAGGACTTCCAAGGCTTGCAGTGACTGCCTTTATCCTTCTGGAATGCTGCTGCATGGGGATGGCTTGAAATCTTCACGGCTGAGAAAAAATAGACAATGAAAACTAATATTTCTTGAGCACATGCTAGACACATTACATATTTTATACTACTTACTACTTTTTGACCAAAATATGTAGAGTGAAAGAACTTGACCAAAGTTATATAAGTGATAATTGCTGGAATCAAGATACTAACTCAATCCTACCTGCCTCTAAAGCTTACAATAGTTTGTTTAATAACACCTCCTCTTCTCCAGTGGCCCAATCTTCTATACCATCTTAACAATAGGTCATTCTGAAATCCTATGCAGTTAATTGGATAATCTAAAGAATTAGATCAGTTAAGTCTTCATAATTTCTAAATATGAACTCTATCCAATGAGACCGCATCTCTACAAGTCTCAGAGCACGATTAAGGAGCAGCTCCTCATATTGACCCTGTTCATGGTGTATATATAAAATACTCTTTCCAGAAGCTGATAAGTAGAAATTCCTCATCCCAAATATTGACTGGAGGCCAATGTGTATATATGAGGCTCTTCCCAGATGGCAGTCACATTAATATTCTGCTTGTGTAGATCAAGGCTGAAAAGTACAAGTTCTGGAAAAGTTATCCAGAGAGAAGAGCATTCTCTTCAGAATTTACTAGTGTAGAATAAGTTGTCTTTGAAGTTCATAGTTCTTGATTCAGTCCATCTTGATCATGATTTAGGGGTTACCATGGAGTCAGAGGGCTAGAGAATTTGTCTGTGGATACTGGGATAGAATGTCTTTGATGGGCTGGGAAAGAATAAAAAAATGTAAAACACTTATATTTTAGAAAAAAATTAAAAAAAAATATCCTGGAAAAGGGGGTTTGAAATGTAAAAATGCTCTATAAAATGCAAGGTATTGAAAAATAGAAGTGCTTCTTACTTACTGTGTAGGTTAGGGCTCTGAGATTCAATCTTCTCATCTGTAAAATAGGGATTAAATAAACATATACATCTCAAGATTTTGTTGTAAAACTTGAATGTGGTCATGCAGTAAAACATAGGAAGTTCACAGGAAGTTCCAAATGGCACATACCTGCAAGACCACTGCATTTAAAAAGTCTGCATGTTGAACAGGGAGAAAAGGTCAACTGGAAAATGGCCAAAGGATTTGAAAATCTGACAGGCTGAGTGGAAATTGGCGGATACTTTTTCAGAAAGGCAAGGGAGCTTGGTGCCAATGTGGAATTGGTGTCTTGCTCTTTTTAAGAAAATCATGAGGAGTTTTTTCCATTTTTTATTCAACTTTTGAATGGTCCAGGTTCACCTTTTTTCCTCCATCCTGACTCCAACACTCACTTTTGTAAGTAAAATTAACAAATGATCCCATTTCTCCCATTAGTAACAGCTATTAGCAGGAGTGTTTGACACTCACCAGCATTAGCCAGACCCTAATTAGCCAGACACTGTCTGCCGCCCCTTGTTTACAATGCACACCTTTTTCCCCCACACCTGCTATGGCTCTTCCAAAAGAAACGTGTGTGGAATTCCCCTCCTTGGCCCACTCTCCCTCACATCATTAATCAGCTTGCTATGCCTCATCCAAAGGGGGAAACCCAGTTTCCTGCTCTGTGCTCGCCAGATGATCAAGTGCTAAGCAGGACTGACACATGAACCCTCCTCATGCTCATGGCTCTTAAGCTGCTGCACCTGGAAGTGCAGCGCGTCTAGGAGGACGTGTCATGGATTGCACAGAGGCCGTCTTTAAGCTGACTGGTTCTGTATGAGGTCCTGGTGCTTCTGCTGTCCAGAGCCATGCCTCAAGTAGAACAAATAAGGGAAATACCTCTTGCTCTAGGACTTCGGGAGTTCATCAGCTCACTAGAAGAACCCATGACCTGAGAGGGGCTGTGGGCACTAAGGGGCTTTCTCTGTGGAGCTTTTTACAAAAAGAAAACAAACACATAAGAGAGGCCTGAGGCTTCTACACATACATTCAGTTCCTCACACTGTGCCTGCCCTGTCAGCAGGGTACTTCCTGCGTGGAGATTGCTCGGGAAGCTTCTCTTCCAGGCACCAGGAGCTCCCAAGTGGTGTCCTCACCTCCTTCTTTTTTGTTTTTTTTTTTTTTCCTTTTTGTCTTTTTTCGCGACCGGCAACGGATCGCAACCCTCAGTGTCGCGCCCGTACCGGACTGGGACGGCAACGGGATCGCAACCCTCGGTGTTGCTCCCACGCCTCGCTCAGCCAGTGAGAGGCTGGTCTGTATGTGGGATCCGAACCCTCGGCGGGAGCGCCTGCTGCACTTCCCAAGCCGCGCACTGTAGCAGTGCGCCACCGGGCCGGCCCCTCACCTCCTTCTGACAGGCAATATATTGCCAGGAAAAGAAGCAGCTTCACACTCTGCAGATTTGGCTTTTTGGATTAGTACTGCCACTTCCTTTCGGTCTCTGCAAGTTGCTTAACCTCATGGCCTGTTTCCTCACTTGTAAAATAGGGACGATAGTCACACTGACTTCAAAGAGAGAAAGGAAACGAGGAACGTGGAGGATCAAGCACCATGCCTGGCACAGAGCAGGCACTCGGTAACCATGGTCTTCCCAGTCCCTGCCTCACGATTCACCTGCATAAACATATTTCAGGGGCTCTGGGCAGGGTTTTATCTGAACCCCATGACCACCTAGGGAGGGCCCTGCTCTGAACTCCAGTGCCCCATGGACAAGAGAATGGAAGTCTTGTCTGTTTGTTTTCCTTTGGCCTGTTTTTTATTTTGGGTCTGTGTGATTTCCTGGCAACAGCCCTGTTGGTGGTGAGAAATATGTGTGTTTGCTATTTGAGGAGCAAGCAGATTGTTCCTAGAGGTCCCCCCATCCCCTTGACAGCATTGCAAAATGTAGATCAGCGATGAATGTCACCTCAGCATGGCACAACTCAGAGCCCGGTCCTGAGTCTGGTCCCGCTGTATTTTTTGTGATGCAAATGGACAAAATTAGCTTTAGTGACATTTTTCAGGTACTTAGAGTATGGCTTTGGGATTGATATCCTTCCTTTTCTTTTCTAGGTGTTCCTCTTGGCTGCCCACTTCCTCCTTCCCAGTAAAATTAAAAAGCTTGCTTTTACTCCTGTGATTCTATTCCTGAGGGTGACACCAGCAGTCTCCCAATAGGTCAGATAAAATTCCAGGATTTATCCCTGACTCCTGCATCTTCCTCCCTGTCACATCCTGTCACTCACTAGCATCTTTTGGCTTGACTTCCTTAATATCCTTCAAAACCAGCCACATATTGCCATCACACGTCCTGAGTCTTCCTGTAGTCCCTCCCCCGGCACCTGTGTGTTCTCCATCCTAAGCAGTAAGCATGCCTAATTATAATTATTTGTTCTCATATTTTTCTTTCCCACCAGGCTGTGAAAACCTTGGGAAACAGGACCTAAGCATTATTCATCTCTGCATACCCAGTATGTAGCACAGTGTTTAAAGTAAGTGTTCCCTGGATGAATAAAATAATTCATAAACTCATAAAATATTGTGTCCCCAATGAGAGAGACTTTCTGTGTCAGAGGGTAGACCTGGGCTTGAGGAGGTGCTTTCTAGGACTGTAATATTAGAGCCCCGATTTTATCTCCATCAGCCTTGGGCTCTGATGACATTGTGCCTATTTCAGTTTTTCCAACTTTCAGCCAAAATATCCTCAGGAATTGATTAGCCCACTCTATTGCTTGACAGAGAAGATTCTGAGTGAACTTAGGCACGAGCGTTGCCCTGGTGACCATGGACACCTACAGCTTGACATGACTGAAACCGAGCTTATTACCTCCCTCCAAAATCTTTTCCTCCTCCCCTGTCTTGCATCTCAGTGAGCTCTGATACCTGAGCAGGCACAGGAGAGCCATGCAGAGCCACTCCTAGCTGCGCCATCCTGCCATTCATCTTGTCACTGAGTTTTACTGATTCGAATTCCATAACATCTCCTGAATCTGCCCCCACCTCCACCACATCACTGTCTAGTTTCTGCCCTCAGCACCTTTGATACAAACTTCTGCACTAGATGCACCGACTTCCCCGAGGCAGAGGTGACCACTTCTTATTCTGGGCCACCACTGAGGTGAGAGTAAAAATCTCTACTGACACAAGGTGTTTCACGTATTCATGAAATATCTTTCTCCTTACTAGGCAGGTGAACTGAGAGCAGAGATTATGTTCATTCAATAAATGCATGATATAGTTGAATTTTAATGGAAATTGAAACTTTCCTGGATTTTCTTTACACAGATTCACCAATTGTTTATATTTTATGCCATTTACTTTCTCTCTCTCTCTCTCTTTCTCTCTTGATAGATAAAAGCTTTTTTTCTGATAATTTGAGAATAAGTTGAAGACACCGTGCCCCTTTACACTTAAATATTTCTGTGTGCCTCTACTCAACTAGGATGTTCTCTTTTGTAACCGCAGTGTAGCAATCACAAACAGGAAACTTAACACTGATGTAATTTTATTACCTAATTTATGGTCGATGTTCACATTTGGCAACTGTCTCAATATAATATTCTTTATAATTATTATTTTCTCTGTTCAGGATCACATCTGGGATCACATGCTGTATTTCATTTTCATGTCTCTTTAGTCTTCTACCTCTAATTCTTCAGCCTTTTTTTCTGTGCTTTTTGACCTTGACCCGTTGAAAATTGTAAGTCAAATATGTTGTAGTATGTCTTTCCTTTGGGATTTGTCTAATGGTTCCTTATCATTAGATTCAGGTTGTGTATTTTGGACAGTAATGTCACTGGAGTGATGTGCCCTTCTCAGTGCATTTTATTAGGAGCATCAGGATGTCAGTTCGTCCCAGTAGCATTAGTTGGATGACGTTGAATTTGTGTACTCTGTATTTCTCCATTATAAGTTACTAATTGTACCTTTATAAGTAATATGTAATTGTGATAGGCTGTGTAAATATTCAATGATCATCAAACTTTCACCTCTAGTTTTAGCTTCATTGATAATTTTCTAGCTCCATTATTCCTTCTATGTTAACTAGATGGCATCCTGATTTAATAAAGTACTTTCTCTTCTGCCACATTTACTCAGTTCTGTAAGTACGGACACATAGATTCTTATTTTATTCAATAGGTACAATTCATTGTTATCATTATTTATTTCGATGCTCGAATTTTCCCAAATTTGGTTAGCGACAATACTTTCAAGTGGGATCCTGTGTGCTTTTGAAATTTCCTCATTTCTTTTTCTTCAGCACTTTCTTACTTTCTAGAATAAGAAAATTCTCTAGACTCATCTTTTACCTTCTCCTTCCGTCCCTGGAGTAAGCCATTTCTCCAGAGCTCTATTTCCTTTTAGTGGACAGTAGTATTTAGAACCAATATTTAGACATTAAATATGCTTGTTGCTTCTAGTATGTTATTACTTCTAGGTCCTTTCAATGGATGGGCTTTGCCTCACACACACGCACGCACACACACACACACACACACACACACATTTATTCCCATATTCCATCTCTTTATCTACCTACATGTTTATGGTATTAAAAACTATGAGCTCACACTGGTATCTCCAATTGCAATCCAGCTCTGCAGGGTTCATTCTAATCTCCTTTCCTGTATTTGTAACTCCCTTCTGGCTTCCCTCAACATATTTATTTTTCAAACTTAGAGTACAGGTAACATAGTTTTAGAATTGCTAAACCATAACACTGTGCACAATATAGTTTTCCTAAACGTACTAAGAGATTTTTTCCTTATCTCCTTGCCCCCAATGTCTATTGCCCCAATTTCTTACTTCCACATATCTACAAGATCACATTTTAAAAATTTGACCCTGGAACTCCCTGTTCAGAAATATCCTGTGGTCTCACATCACCTTGATGTGCCTTACTTGACCCTGCCTATCTTTCTACTGACTTTCCTTCCTCCCTCGTTCCTTCTTATCTTTACTTAAACCACACCAGGTTTCTCAGCATATATGAACATTCCACGCACATTTTGTTTCCATGTCTTTATGCATGTTCTTCACTTCACCTGATTTCTTCTCCTTTCCTCCACTCTTCCTTCCCCACTCTCGAGAGACAAGATGCAACTCAATTATCACTTCCCCTGTGAATCCTACCTGCACTTTCCAGGAAGAATTAAATATTGCTCTCCTCTGACTTCCTCAGCCCTTTGTATATTCTTCTGTTTATCTTATTTATTTTAATGTAGTTTAATGTTCTTTAACATATGCATCTGCCTCCCAACAAGAATAAAAGTTCGTTGGTGGCAGAGGTAGTATCTTAGCATCTTATTCTTTTAGCACATTGCCTGGTGTGTTAAGTTCTTGTTGTTGTATATATAAGCATATTATTGTTATGAAGTATATATGTTTAACTTAGCTATATTACTAGTAAATATATGTCCATAAGATTTTTCTCCTTTCAAGTAAAATTATAGGCTCCAGAGAATCTACATTTCTCTAGATTTCCCAGAGCAGTTAGCATATTATAGACACTTAATATCTGTTTTAGAGCATAAAGTTTAGAAATTTGAAACTGAAAGTGTTTGTCCTTATTGATATACAAGGTACAAAACTGTACCTTAAAGAATCTCATAAATAAGGCCCATTCTTCAATAAGCATTGCCAATTGCTCCATAATTGGTTCTGTTTCAACCTTGTTTTTGCCATGGACACCGTTTTGTCAGTGCAAACAAATATGATTAAATAAAACATTTTAAAAAATAATGTTCATGAAGCTATGCTAGGCTAATACTATCTACTATTTTATTGAGTACCTACTAAAGTTTACACAGAGAGCTAAGTTACATAGTTTTTATAATTTGTCTCATTTAATTCTCAATATCCACTCAAAGTAAAAGCACTTATTCATATCTTACAAATGAATAAACCAAAACTCAGAAAAGTCAAATAACTTGCCCAAAGCCACATAGTTCAAAAGTGGCAGAATTTGGCTTTAAGTCTAAGGAGATCTGTCTTGACAGTTCTTGTTTCTCATCATTATTTTGCTGCCTAAGAGATAATGAAAGATAAAATGCAAAGCATCTAAACAGAACTTAAGCAATTAAAAATATAAATTAAAAAATTTTGAAACAGGACTTAAGTCATTTTTATTGAGAAAAATATTTGAAAACAGGATTTATTACGCTTATGAACAGCATTAGTTAGAATTATGCTAATTTTGCCAGTCAATTAGCAACTGTGTCGTTGAAGATAGTTATTCTATATAACAGTTATTAAGTCAGTCTGAATTTTTTTTATTATTTTTGTGATTTTAATAAACAAGCTATTCTGTCTCTTCAAAGATAAAAAAAATAGTAATAGCACTTCTTCATAGACATTGCTAGTACTCATTGCTTCTCTTTTTCTTCATAGATAACACTAAGAACTACAGCATCCTCTGTTTCCTCATAGTTAACAGAGGTATGTGACCAGATCTTTCAGGTATTTTTTTTACCCAGAAATGCTTCCCGGAAGTAGAACTTGTTTTATTTTTTAATGACAGTTGCCACACTCTACTCACGTATAGAAGAATAAAGTTGTCTCGTATACCTAGCTTATCTCCGTAGGAGCAATTCTCTAATTGGAGGCTCTTTAGTTGACACAAAACAGATTTTGTCGAATTTTTGTGGGTCCCACCAATTCATATCAAGACATATCTAAACCCTAGCAATGGATACAGTTTACGTTCCATCTGGTAAACCTGATACTGACTTATTTTAACATTTTCACCTACAGTTAGACTCTATATAAAAGCAATAAACTGATAATTAATCTGGGTATTTCCATTAAGGGCCTTTCCAATAAATGCATTTTTATTTATTTATTTATATATATATATATATTTTTAGTTTTACTTCTCAAAATACAAAGTAGTTGATTTTCATGCCTCTTTACCCATTCCTATCCACCCCCTCCTCCCCTCCCCCTGAATTATGTTCTAATGTGAGAAACTTCTTAGTTATCCATATTGACTTTGAAAATATTATAAAGATCTTGTGGCTGTCTGAAGTATTTGTGTGCATGACATTTTTATGGTGAGGAAAAAACACACAATTTTATATGTTTTAATGTATAAGTAAGTCTTTTTTATAATAGTTCTTTATATACATATCTGCAATAATTTTTCAACTAAAATGCCATTACTTATATTTCTATAAAAGAACTAAATTCTTTATTACACTTTTACCTTGCTTTAAAAAATAGTATGAAGAGGGAGATCTGGATACTTCCTCAGGTCTTTCACTAATGCAGACAAGAGAGTTTCAAAACTATCAGATTAGTGGCAGCTCTTACCAGGTTGGGATGCTCGTTGACGCTCCTGTAACATCCTGTACATGCCTCTATTATCAAACATATTATACTACATTTTAATTGTCCTTTTACATGTCTGTCTCCCCAATACACCATGAGCCAATTGATTGTATGTTTTACCTTGATGCTTTATCACAGGACTCAATACATGTTTTTGAAGGAATAAGGGATGGGTGACCAGCTGATGAAATGAATGACCTTCTGTGTCTTCAGCATGTTTAACCCACTCACTTCAAGTCTTGATCTCAGGCTGTGAAGCTGTGGGATAAGAAAGAAGGATCATACATACATTTTTGCAATACAATATTTTGAAATGACAACAGATGGATGGATTACAAGCCATAACATATACTATTGAGAACCTGCTAGATAACAGATGGCTACTTTATGGGTTTATCTTATTTCAGCCTTACCACAACTCAGTGATGACGGAAACAGGAATCTCCCTTTGCAGATGCAATTTTCAGAGAAGATAAGTAACTTTCTGAAAAAATTATAGAGCCAGAGTCCAGAATCTGGTTGGTCTGACTTCAAAACTTGTACCTTTTGCTATGTGACTGTGCACTTCAGAAATGGCATGATATCAGAGATATGCCAGGTTGGAAAATCAAGAGGAAACAGAATGGAAAAGTTCTGTCGAGGAGCCTTCAGTGAACTATTAGGTAAATACAATGGTGAATATAAACATAGTTTATTGGGGGAAGAAGTGTGACATTTCTGGGGGAACAAAAGACTTTTAAAAACTATGGGTTAATAGAGTAGCTGATATTTCATACACTATTGGGAAAAGTGAGCTCATGTAAAATGAGATGAGGAAACCAAGGCCCAGAAAGAAGAAGGGATTTACCTAAAGTCACATGGCAAGTTGATGATGGAGCCAGGACTAGAAACCAGGTCTTTGAGTTCTATCTCTTGTTTCTGTACCTAGCTGCCTCCTTTTATTTTATTTAGTTTTTTCAGAGTCAGTCTATCGTTCTCATCGCTTCAGTTCAACAATAAAACCTTTATGGAAAACCAGCTTTGTATCAAGCATCTTGCAAGGCACTGAAATGGCAAAGGCAGGAGAACAGAGCCTGGGTTAGGGTTAGTGGACAGAGGTCAGCACACTCCCACCCATGGATATGGCCCTTCGTGTTTTGTGTGCCTCGTTACTGTGCATGTGTCCTGAGGCTCAGTCTTTTTGCAGCAACCACTGATAAACAGTACGCAGAGAATGGACGGGAATGATTATGAAGAGGGAGAAAATGTCCAGATGTTAGTAGCTCATAATGTTTTAATTTAGAGTAGTGCTTTTGCCCAACACCCTCACCAAAGGTTTGTCTTTGGTTTATTTATGTTATCACAACAGTGACGATGGAGTTAAATGCAGCCTTTGAAAAGAGGATTTTTGCTTGTTTCATTTATATTCTACTGTTCTTTCATGAAACATTTCTAAATATCCACGGGGCCCAATTCTTACAAAAATAAATCAGATAAACCTAGAGTTCTTGCCAAGTCAAATATCTACAGTTTCTGGCAATTATGTAATTTCCAACTCTGCTGCAGTTACTATTGCTGATAAGTCAATCGTCATAAAGAGAAATGTTCCAGACCAATCTTTATTAGTGTGTCCTTCACTGATATATGCAAAGTCTTTTTTAAAAGCAGAGTTGTAACTTTTTTTGGTTCCTAGTGAATGGCTTCTCATCATAACAATTTATATCTGGATAGCGTCACAGTAAAATGTGAAAATGGTAAATTAAAACCAATGAAATTAGGTTCTGCTGTTATTAATAAAAACTGCTCTGGTTTTCACCATTTTGTTATGATGGCACTGTCTTATAATGCAACTTCTCAGTAATGTCTTTCTGGCATCACAAGTTGATCTGGCCCAGACAAAAGCAATATTTAGAAAGCTACTCTGTGGAACTTCTCTGGGAAGAAGGAGCTCAAGAATCATGTGCTAATTTAAATACTTCCTTAAAGTTGAGGTTAAACACATTATTGACTAGAAAGGGTTTTTATGGAGAAAGGAACTCTGTTATTCCTTAGGAGTGGTATAAAATAAACAAACTGAAAATACCAGAGTGCTATTTTGATTGCAGAGTCACATATCTGTTTGGCGCATATATACGTTGTTACAAATGCTTGTATTAAAATAAAAGCATTACTTCCAAATCATGATTTTTGATTATGCTGTGAGAAGGATCCCCTGAGACTGGCTGTCCTCTGTAGCTAGAGCTCGCAACGGTATGAGCTTTGCTTTTATTAGGGTCCCTACAGTTTGTACAATATTTTTGCTCACACTATCTCATTAATTTTCTACAATAGGCCTAAAAGGTCAGCAGGGTTTAATTCCCATTTTATAGATGAAGAAGCTGGCACTAACACTAGGCTCTGCCCAAGGTTCTTTTTACTACAGTACTTCTAATAAGTAGCAATCCTGGGCCTCAACCAGACTTTCTGACTTTTGACCACACCCTACCCCAGCACGTGTTCTCCAGGAGGTAAGTGGTCCTTTCATGTTGCACAGAAATAGAATTTCACTCTCTTGATGAAGATATCCAGCAGATTATCCCAGCTTTGATTTCTGTGAAAGGAAAGTAGCTTGATGTGGTCATCTTAGTTTAGATGCTTCCCTCTTTCCAGATGAACTGAAAACCAAGATAAATTCAACATCCTTTGCCACTCCCCTGCACACAGTGGAAAGAGCATGGAAGCAGGTTGGTGTCTGTGTCAGTGGAGAACCCAGACTTTTAGCCTCTCTTAAAGCAGGCTCGACTTGCAAATTGTTGTCAGAAGTATTCTGTAGATGGAAAGAGTACCGTTCAATTTCTCAAAGACTTTCAAAGCCCGCTAGTTGTCATCCTTTATGGAAATACGTAAAGGAAAAACCAGAAAAATACTTCTTTGCCAGTATCAGCGAAGAAAGACTAGAAAACATGAGACTAGTGCTTACTCTTTTTATTTTTTTTTCAATTTTTTCAATTGAAACAATTGATTGTACATATAAGTGGGGTACCACATTGAATATCAATACCTGTGTGCAATATGTGATGCTCAAATCAGGATAATTACTATCTTCAACATTACACAATGCGATCATTTTTTGTGGCCCTTTACTGATTTCTCACTAACCCTCATCCCCTTCCCCCTTTCCCACCTCTGGTAACCTTACTTCTGTTCTTCCCTTTTGAAAGTTCAACAGATTATTATGATTGTTTTATCCTTCCTTCCTTCCTTCCTTCCTTCCTTCCTTCCTTCCTTCCTTCCTTTTCTTTCTTTATTTCTTTCTTCTCCCACTTATGACTGAGGACATGTGGTATTTCCTTCTGTGCTGGGCCTATTTTGCCTAACGTAATTTTCTCTAAGTTCATCAACGTTGCTGCAAATGGCAGGATTTCATTCTTTTTTATGGCAGAGCAGTATTCCACTTTGTATATATACCACATTTTCCTTATCCATTCATCTGTTGAGGGACATTAAGGTTGGTTCCAACTCTTGACTATTGTAAATAGAGCTGCAATAAACATGGAGTGCAGATATCCCTTCGACATGATGATTTCCATTTCTTTGTGTATATACTGAGTGGTGGGATTGCTGGATGATATAACAGCTCTATCTATAGTTGTCTGAGGAACCTCCATACTATTTTCCATAATGGCTACACTAATTTACAGTCCCAACAATGTAGGAGGGTTCCTCTTTCACGGCATCCTTGTCAGCATTTGTTATTCTCTGTCTTTTTGATAATGGCAAGTCTAACTAAGGTAAGATGATATCTCAGTGTGGTTTTGATTTACATTTCCCTGATGCTTAGTGACATTGAACATTTTTTCATGTGTCTGTTGGCCATTCTTCCTTTGAGAAATGCCTGTTCAAATCTTTTGCCCATTTTTTAATCAGGTTACTTGTTTTTTTACTGTTAAGTTGTCTGAGTTTCTTGTATATTCTGGATATTAATCCCTTGTCAGATACATGGTTTGCAAATATTTTCTTCCATTCTGAAGGTTGTCTTTTGCTCTGTTAATTGTTTCTTTTGCTGTGAAGAAGCTTTTTAGTTTGCTATAGCCCCATTTGTTTATTTTTTCTTTTGTTGCCTGCTTTTGGGATCGTATTCATAAAGTCTTTGTCCAGTTCTGCTTCCTGAAGTGTTTTCCCTATGCTTCTTTTCAGTAGTCTTATAGTTTCAGGTCTTATATTTAAGTCTTTAATCCATTTTGAGTTGATTTTGTTGTATGGCAAGAGGTAGGGTTTAGTTTTATTCTTCTACTTATGAATATCCAGTTTCCCAGCACCACTTATTGAAGAGATAGTCTTTTCCCCATTGTATGTTCTTGGTGTCTTTGTCAAAGATCAGTTGGCTGTAAATATGTGGGTTGATTCCTGTGTTCTCTATTCTGTTCCATTGGCCTAAGTGTCTGTTTTTACACCAGTACCATGCTGTTTTGGTTACTATATATAGCTTAAATGTCTAGGAGTCATTTCTTTCAGGTCTCTGCCTCTTCAGGTAAGCTATGGGGCTGGTTAAATGGAAACTTTCAGATGTAGGATATTTGGAGACAGCTAGCTTAGATAGGTTATAAAATTTCAATTGGATGAAGAGGGCTGGAAACAAAGTTTCTACAGGCTCTTAGGGCAAGTGATAAATAACTAAATGTATAGCATTACAAAGGATGGGGCTGAAAGAAAATATTCTAAACACACACCAGGATAACATTGGTTTTACAGTGAAATGCCCCCCCCCAATGTGTGTGTGTGTGTGTGTGTATACATACATATGTATATATATACACATACATATACACACACATACATATACACACATGCATATATGTGCAAATAGTTTCTAAAAGCAAATGAATGGGTCGAGCACAGAGGATTTCTAGGAAAGTGAAACTATTCTGTATGATACTGTAATGGTGAATACACAGCATATGCATTTGGCAAAACTCACAGAGCTGTACAATGGGAACCGTAATGTAAAATTGAATTAATAATAACATATCAATATTGGTTTATAATTGGAAAAATGTACCACACTAATGTAACATGTGAATAATAGGAGAAACTTCGTGTGTGTGTATGTCTATGTGTGCAGGGGAGGGGTGGTACGGGAACTATCTGTACTGTTGGAGTGAGCAGGACTGAAGCCATGTTGGGACCTAAAACCACATGAGCTCTAAAGGATTTTAAAAGGACAGAGTTTTTTTCTTGGCATGCATTTCTCTGAGTTCCCTCTTTTCCCATGGTTATTTGATATTTTGAACCTTTGTTATGGGGCCAGATGACAATATTTACATTAACGTAGAGTTGTTTTTCGGCCAGCCTGAAGCTGCAAACTTGCAGACTTGCATGTATTATCCAGACTCTGAGATAACAGCAAAAATGGGAACAGAAACCAGACTGTTTCGGGGAGCCCTTGCACCCGGCTCCTTGCATGGAGCAGCCACAGCTCATGTCTCCCTCCCTACTGCTCTTCATTTCCCATGTTCCATTCCCTCAGCCCCTCTTTAAAAAACCTCAGTATATCTGAATTTTTGAGATGGCTTTAGTCTGGCCATTCTCTTTCATGTTTTCTTGAGAGATGGGTTAGCCTAACATCTCTCCTCCAGTCACCAGAGTTCCTGAAAAAGAGCTGACTTCATTTGACTTTTGAATGGTTTGTTTCTGGAAAGAGACAGGCAGCTGGACCTATGCCCTGTAACAATACTTTCTGATCAATTTATCCGTAAACCTAAAATGGCTATAAAAATAAAATCCATTGCTTAGGAAAAAAGCAAATGGTGTCTAAATTACAGAAATTAGAATGCGGAGAGAATGACTGCTATTTCTTGGTTTGCATCCAATCAGCTTTGAGCTAATAGTATTGATTTCAGACTATTGGACAATGGTACTCATCCTCACTTTGTGCATTCAGGGCAGTTGCAGGTGAAAAGGACAGCTGCAGGGCAAATGGATGTATAATTTATCAGCTTGGCTTTTGAGCTCTTTTTGTGACTGAACAGCAGGAGTTGGCCATGTTGCTGTCGATTTATTTGCAGCTATCTCCACTAGGCTATAAAACCTTTTTGCTGGGATGGGGCATATCCTTGGTTCCGAGTGGGATCGACACATAGTACATCTCAGGGAAAGTTTGTTGCTTGAATGAAATAAAGTCACTATCAGACTTTAAGAGGAAGCATTTCTGCTGGGACTATTCTGGCCAATACTCAGTCCCTATCTTATTCTACTTAACAGCAGCATTTGGCTCAGATGTTACCTCCTTCCTCGGACCACTTTCTTTACTTGGCTTACTGGGCACTTACTCTTGGTTTTCTTCTAATGCACTGGCTATTTTATTGTGTGTCCTTTGCATGACCCTCTTCCTGATCTGTGGTTCTAAAAAGTGGAATGCCCCATGAATCTGTCCATTAACCTCTCTCCTATATTCACTCTCAGTGTGAATATATGGGACTGACTTTAAATGCATTCTGTATATGTTCAGGCCTGAACTCTCTCTTTAACTCCAGACTCATAAATCCAAATTCCTACACAGTAATTACATATGGATGTTGAATTGGCATCTCAAATTTAACAAGTTGAAAATAAATTTTTGCTATCTAGCACCCATCTCTACCCCCAAATCTGTGTCTTCTCTGACATTCCTTGTCTTAGTAAATGGCATCTCTATTCACCCAGTCTTTCAACTCAAAAACCTTGAAGTCAACCTCTGCACCCTGTTTCTTTCACACATTGTATCAAATCCATCTGCAAATACTGCACCTTTACCTTCAGAGTATATCCAGAATCCCTCCTATACTTACCTTTCTCTATTGCTTTCATTTTACTCAATCCACTGCTATCTCTGAATTAATGTAACTACTTCCCTGTATGGTCTCTCTAATTCTTAATTCTACTGCTCACCATCACCAATTCTCTTCTTCATGTAGCAAAAAGTGATCCTTGTAAAACATAAATGACGTTCTTTTCCTCTTCTCTCAGCCCTTCATTGAATGATCCCCCTACTTAGAGTTCTACATGATCTGCCCTCTGGCTGTCTCCCGGATGCCATTCACCTCCTGCTCTCCTTATGAATCACTGCAAAGAATGTCTCTAAAGACCTTGCTTCTGCCCAGTTCCTTTTTCTGGAAAGCCATGTTCCTAGAGTCTCTTGACTCTTTTCCATTTCTTTCCCCAGTGCAGCAGTGCAGCTGGGGCTGCTCTTAGAATTGGGGAGGATTGCCGGGCTCCCACATATTTCATTTAGGATTAGTTTGGAAATGAGGGCACTTGGCTTCCCTGCTGCTCTTATTTTATCTGGGACTGTGCATCAGGGATGGAGACAGGGAGAGGTCTGCAAAGGCAATTACAGTGTGATGTACACAGCAAGTTTTGCAAGCATGGAGTCTCTTTAAGTGTCCTCCCTGGGAATATTTCCCTTTGAATTAGAAAGCTCTAGTTTTAGCTTGATGAACTGTTTTCTAGCTAATTCAATTGTTTTAGCCCCTGCTGAAACTAGAATAAAAGATATTCAGAGCAGAGAATGTGGTTTTTGGAAATGACATCATGAAAAGGGTTGCCAGACCAAGCAAATAAAAATACAAGATGGCCAGTTAAATGAGTATTTCAGATCAATAAATAATTTTTTAATATAAGCATGTTTCAAATATTGTAAAATTGCAAAGATATACTTATAACTTAAAAAAGTTTTATCTGAAATTCACATTTAACTGGTAATCCTAATCATGAAAAATTACAAGTTGATATTGCTATGTTATTTAAAAACAATTTATTTGATCATTGATTAGGTTCATTAGAATCAATAAATATATTATATTTGTCCCTATTTTTTTAGGTGAATAACATCAATAGGATAAAATATGTATTTTCTCTTTTATATCAAGGAAATATTGGGGATATCCGTATAGATATGAATATTTATTTGCTATCTATATGGTAATGTGCTGTTCAGGTATAGAAAGTTTGTTTTTGTTTAACTTAGAATTGAAGAATGATATCCAAATGTGAAATTCTTTTTTATTTTATTTAATTAGAATACACAATAAACATAGTGGATTGGGTAAGCTGAAGAATTTGAAAAAAATAACTTTCCTGATCATATTAATGATACATGTTTCTTGTAGAACATTTGGAAAATATATAATAATATAAGAAAAATCTATTTTGTATTTTTTGTGAAAAAACTTAAAAGTTATGTTGGGATTATGTTGTTGCCTTTTAAAAATTGACCATTACAACAGGAATGTCTTTTTATTTTATTAAAAGCATTTATAAAACATTTTAATGAAGACATACTATTCTTTTCCCTCATTGTAAAAACAATTCCTGTTCTAATGTTAAAATAAGGATATTAGTATGTAATTGTTTGCATCACTGAGCACTTTCTTTGGATATATTTCTGGAAGTGCAGTTACTTGATCTAAAGATCAAACTATTTCTAAGACATGAGAAATTTGCTGCCAGTACTGTTAAGTGAAGCCCTGTGTTTTATGTTTTAATGTTTTTGTGAGAGTGACTCTCCTTTTTTTTTTTTTTTTTTTTTTTTGTCCTCCTTGCCTCTATTCGTTTCTTCCCATATGGATAGATGTGATTCATTTGATGAAAAACTTTGGAAACAGAATGTTTGGTTCAGTTCCTTCTAGATTTAATTTCATTTACATCTAACTACCCCATAGAAGTTACCTCTTTGCCATGAGTTTAGATTACCAGTGTAGACTCTGCCTAGGCAGGCATGCAGTTGTTCATTCTGCTATTGGATAAATTGAAAACTGAAGGAAATATGAAATTCACTGTAATTATTCATCTAATTCATACTTTCCTATCTAGTGATTTAAAGTAATACCTCTGATGTTTGGTCTTCATTTTTCTGACATCCATGTCTAATTCTCAACTTGTTCCAAACTCAAATTGGGGAGAGAGGTGTAATTAATGATCACAGGTTAAAAACCCCAAATATAGGCTTTTTGTTCAGGAATAATTGAGTCATAGTTAGAGGGACTGGCATTTAGAGAACAAAATAACCTGAAGAGGTGAAGTTTCGGGTACTACCAGCATTGTCTTAAGGCATTACGGCTTTTGTTTTATAGGTCTTGTGGTTTTTGACCTTTAAGCTTGGCAGTTTGTATGGTGTCTATTCTACCTGTGCAGCTGGGATTGTTCATTAGGATGGGCCATACAAACTTTGGTAAACATGTGTTCTGTGGTCCTCTAATTTAGAAAGGTATGATTTAGGTGAGATGAGAATTAGGTTGCTAGGAAAAGAGTCTCTTAGTTTCTGTTAAAGAACATTTTAGAATCAGTATGTAGGCTTTTAAACTATTAGCTGAGTGAAAATTGCTTTTTTTCCCTCTCTTTTCTACAGTGGAATTCTTTAGCATGGACAGTAAGCCAAAACTGAAAACTTTGAAGACAGCTGAATTTCATGAAGAGTAGAGAGCACCAGTATACAAGTTCCATCATCTCAATCTGTGGAAATCTAGTCTCAATGTTGTGGAATTATAGAGACAAAACACATTTGCCTAAAATTTTTACTTTGTTATGGCAACTCTAGCAAACGCATGCACTTGGGTAGAGGCAGAAGGAGGGGTCATTGCCTCATGGTACGATTGCATGCAGAAATGAGCAGCCTCCAAGACTGCAAGCATGAGAGAAGAATGGGTTTATTCTGAGTGTCTGGAGCCTGAAGAATGCTATGTCCTGAGGAGCCCTTTCTGAAAACCTGGGCTGATTCCTTGTGAGCAGCGCAGTGGCAGCTCCTTGTCCTCAGTTTTGCACTGTGTTGACTTGCATTCCAATCTGTTACAAACTCATTATAACCATCCCTCCTGCTGCCTTTTCAGATCTTATTCCTGGTAGGGGTAAGCACTGACTACAGGCGGTGGCTGTTTTCTAACTGTGCCACCTACTGATACTTTCTCTGTAAATTCATGCTTAATCACCTGCTACTCAGTGAAATGCTGAATTGTTCAAATAAACATTGCTGGGACAGCTAAGATCAACAATTTAGGCCGCCTGAGTGTTTGCAGTCACCTCCAAAGGAGAGTGGGGAAGCCTAATCTTCTGGTCTCAGCTCTGCTCAAACTATCCCTGAGCAGCCACTGCTTCCCCAACTCTCCATCTGATCTTAGGTTGGGTTGACCACTCTTTCTTTGGGATTGCCATAGAATTAACCCTGTGCTTAATTCAAACCTACTACTTACCACATTGTATTGCAAATTTTTGTTCAAAGTCTCCTTTACTAGCCTGTAAGTTCCTTTAACTCATTGCTGGGTCTTATTCATTTATGCATCAGTAGGGGCTATCATAGTGCCTGTCAAAGAGTAGGTACCAAAAATTGAGCTTTGAGATAGCTCTTTATCCAAAGAAAAATGATGCTTACATAGCCTTGACCAAGAACAATGCTCATAGGTTTTGCCCTATGTAGGTCTTTCCTTTAGGTCACTTCTATCCAACAAACGTGTTGAGCGCCTACTATGTGCCAGGTGCTGCGTCAAGTTTCGGGAATAAAATGATGAATCCGACTCAGTCACTGTCACCAGGAGCTTCTAGTCTATCAGAGGGAGAAGACAATGTATACACATGACTGTAACAGAGTGAGCACTCTGTCCATTCTAAGTGCAGTGGGAGCAGAGCACAGAGCTCTGAGAGTGCAAAAGTCAGAGTGAGGTTTACAAGGGGCAGCAAGAGAAAGGCTTCCTGGGGAAGGTAACATTGGGGTGGGTGAGTGGGTGGTATATTACTTCGCTAGGCCTGTTAGAACAAAGTACCACAATTTGAATGCCTTAAAAAACAGAAATTTATTGTCTCATAGTTGTGAAGGTTGGAAGCCTGAGATAAAGAGGCCAGCAGCGTTGGTTTCATCTGAGACCTTAGAGGCAGGGGCCACTTTCTCATCTTTTTATGTAGTGCAGCTGAATATGTAGATACTAAGCAAATATTCATTGAATACATCAAGCATTGAGATTTCTAAATGAAATAGGAGATTTTGCAGATACAGGAAGGAAGCTTAGTGGAGTGAAAAAAGCAAGGTTTGGACAGCCCTGGATAGTGCTCCATCATTCTGTATCAGTAAATGGAGCAGGGTTACTTCTGAACACTTCTAAAACTTAGGTTCTTCCTTTGTGGAATGAGGCTAATAACAGCCTCCAGTAGGAATGGCTTAATTAATTATGGTGATGGGAGAATAGACCACAGCATAAGTGTGAGAAGTGTCTTGCCAAACCGTTCTAGATCAATGCTCTAGACAGTACCAAGATTCACCTGAGGAAAATTTAAATTTAGATGATTCCAGACCCAGCTCCAAGATCCGACTCAGTAAGCCTAGGGTGGGTCCTTTTAATCTGCACTTTTATAAATACCCCCAACTGATTCTGCTAATCAATCAAATTTGGGAACCACTATTCTAGACCCTTCTTACTGATCTTAGAATCTTTCATAAGATAATGGACTTTGAGGATCTCTGGTAGGAACTTATGGTTTATACCCTTTTTTATGAACATAAAACTCTGTAATAACAGATTGCCTCATGAGTGTGTTTTATGAAACATGCTTTGTAATTGCTATACAAAATATTTCAGGTTTCACTAAACCTATATTTGATCATTTCCTCACGTTGAACTGAACATAATACAATAGGTAGCTTCTTTATTGTGAAATAAACAAAGAAAACAAAAACAAAAAAAATAGAATTATATTTAATAAAATCTGTTGTACATCATGGTGAGGATAGTTAATAATAATGTAGTATATTCTTAGAAATTGCTGAGAGTAGATGTTAAGTGTCCTCACCACACCAAAAAATGATAAGTATGTGAAGTAATGCACATGTTAATTAGATTGAATTACTAATTCCACAATGTATACACATTTCGGAACAACATGTATACAATAAAGATAAATAATTTATAGTTGTCAATTTAAAAATAAACAGCAAAAAATAAAAATAAAAATAAGATTTTCTGTAACTATTTACACTCCAATAATTATTTTTGCTGAAACATGAACCTCTTACTTTTTTTATTTTTATTTTTTGGTGGCTGGACAGTTCAAGGATCAAACCCTGAACCTTGGTGTTTTACTTACTTTTTTAGCTTGTAGTTATTGTTGTCTAGTAGACGCGATTACTTATATGACTCATTGATGCCTTAATTTCAGCAAAATTCCTTGCCTTGTTTCTACTCCTCCTTTCCTGGATAATTCTCTCCAGAAAAAAGTACATTTCACTAAGGGGTAACGATTTCTTTTCTGTTGGTTGCACCTCTTTTGATGAAAACTGAAAACCAGGCAGTGTCCCTTTTCCTCCTTTTCCACTGTCACCCATTGATGCTTCTGCCACCCATTCTCATTGCCTGTTTGTTAGGGACTGAACTGTGTCCCCTCCAAATTCATATGTTGAAGCTCTAACCCCCAGTGTGACTGTATTTGGAAATAGAGCTTTTAAGGAGGTGATTAAGGTC
Source organism: Galeopterus variegatus (assembly GCF_000696425.1). Classification (NCBI taxonomy): domain Eukaryota; kingdom Metazoa; phylum Chordata; class Mammalia; order Dermoptera; family Cynocephalidae; genus Galeopterus; species Galeopterus variegatus. The sequence continues at coordinate 849,540 of NW_007726182.1, read as the reverse complement.
ACTTGAGATTATGAGGGTAAAGCCCCTAATAAGAGGAAGAGACACCAGAGATCTCCATTTCTTCTCATCTGCACACAAAGGAAAGACCATGAGCAGACACAGCAAGAAGGTGGTCGTCTGCAAGCTGAGGAGAGAGGTCTTACCAGAAACCAGTTCTGCTGACACCTTGGTCTTGAACTTCCTCCCTCCAAAACTGTGAGAATATAAATTTCTGTGGTTTAAGCCACCCAGACTGTGGAATTCTGCTATGGCAGCCCAAGCCGACTAAGACACTATTTGTCACTGTGTGCTTGAAGCAACCAGCTTCCCTGTTTCCAGACCATCCTGCATGTGTGTGCACAATCAGCACAGACATTATGTTAGTTTTCTATAGCTGCGTAACAATTTAGCACCAACTTAGTGGCTTAAACAAAACCTGTTGATTATCTCACAGTTTCCATGGGTCACAAGTGCAGGAAGAGCTTAGCTGGATCCCCTGCTCAGACTCTCACAAGGAAGTATAGTCACATTGGAGTAAAGAGTCTTCTTCCAAGTTCATGTGGCTGTTAGCAGAATTCATTTCATTATAGCTGCAGAATTCATGGTGGCTCTTTCAAGTTCAACAACAAAGCACCTGAAGCTACCTGTCTCTTTTAAAGAGGTGATCAGATTAGGTCAGGCTTACCCAGGATAATCTTCTTTTAATTGACTCAAAGTCAGCTGCTTAAGGCCCTTAATGACATCTGCAAAAATCCTTCACCTTCTCCTTCATCATATGCAAAACTCCTTACCAAACTCGAGGGGAGGACATCACACAGGACGTATATACCAGGAGTTGAGAACCTTGTAGGGCCATCCTAGATTTCTGCCTACCATAGATATGATTTCTTGATTACTTTATACTGTCCTCTTTTATTTGTATTCAAGTAACATTTTCATTGAGTTGAATTAAATATTGCTAAGTATTGGTTTACCATAACATTGTTGATTGCTTGCCTACAGTGCACCACTCTCTATAATGCAGTCTTTTTAAATGTGTTACTTGATTTGGAAGGTTCCATTTAGAGAGTAAGTAGTAAGGCAGAAAAATAAGTGTACCTAATTAGCCACTGCCCATTTAGCCTTTTATTCATGGTGCAGGCTGGTCATTTCCTCCTTCCAGCTCAAAATGACTTTATTTGTAAGTTGCGGATTTAGATGGAATGATTTTATAAAGTCCATCTTCCTCCCTTGCCTAGATTTCTTTGACAACCCAGAATAAGCTAGGTCTCTCTCTCTCTCTCTCTCTCTCTCTCTCTCTCTCTCTCTCTCTCTCTCTATATATATATATATATATATATATATACACACACACACACACACACACACACACACATATTTCTGTAATATTTGGACCTTTAATTATAATAACAGAATACCTGGAACTGGGTGATTTATAAAGAAAACAAAATTTATTGATTACAGTTTCAGAGGCTGGGACAACCAGAGTCCAGGGAACACATCTGGTGAGGCTGTTGGTGGTGACTTCAGTGACAGTGGTTTATCACATGGTGACAATAGTGGAGCAGAAAAAACAGAGAGCAGACAGACTCTCCTCTTCTTTTAAAGCCCTCAGAACTACACCCATGACCACCATTTTTAACCCATTCAATGTGGCATGGTCCTACAATTTAATCACCTCTTCAAGGCTCCACCTTTCAATTCCCATACTAAGATTTCTCACCCTTTTAACAGTCACAGTGGGGTCTGTTTCTAATACCTAAAACTTGGGGGACACAATCCAAGCTTCAATGAGTTTTGGAGGGACATAATTCAATCCACTACATAAGGTAAGGATGAAAATTGGAAAATGGGCATCAAGTTTAGCAGATGGATGTGGTAAGGGAGTAGGAATCAGCTGCAAAGAAGAGATGAGAGAGTAGTTTAGAACTAAGGTAGTGGGTAACAAGAATGTGCCAGCTCTCCCATTTTACAGGGGAAAGTGTGGTTTTGGTAACCTACGAAATTGCACATGATAGAAAAGTTTTATGCCCAAAGTGGATCCTTTTGTGGATTTATAGGATAATATTCTCTGATGTTATTTAAGTGTCCAACCTAAATATGGGCCATGATCAGGTAATTTATTTATAAGTTTAATTTATTGAGAAACGAAAACATTTTCCTATGGATCTAGCATTATGTGATGATCATTAGATTTTCAAGATAATTCAAGAGCATTATTTAATCTGCATTTAACTAAGAATATTATAGAAATGTTTATACGGCTTTTTTGGAAAATCAAGCATATTTTATCATTTCAGATTGCTTTATAGGAAATAGTTCTAATATATGTAGTACACTTATCAATTTTTCAGTTATAAATAACTTAAATATTTCCGGAATTAACACTGTTTTGCTTGAAATTATAAATATTTTTTGATTTCTTCATACTGTGGGAGTAAATGCACTCATTTCTATTTTAAACCTCAATTCGGTATTAAAATTAGAACTACTTGTTCAAAACCTGTAATTTTTATCTTGAATACATATTGCTAAACTTTCTTTGAACAACTTGGCTTAACTTTAGCTTTGGAAAGTCACCAAAATATTTTTACTTCCTCATTTATTTCTTCAGATTTAAATTCTTTTTTATTTCCTCTATTGGTAAAATTACTTCATTAAGCAACCCTTTTTTCAGATATACAAGTTAAATCTTTTTGGGAATGATTCATTTTAAATAGTGCAAGTTCTATTCTTTCATATCTGGGAGCATTGTATATGCATATGGTGTAAGTTTGGTCCCATATTAAATTATTACTAGACTCTTTCAGTTTTAGGACTGTGAAGAAGCTTTGAAGTTATCCTATTCTAACCCCTTCAACTAACAAATGGGAAAAAAGAAGTCCAGAAACGGTAAATAATATGTCTAATGATGCATAACAAATTAAAGCTGAGACAACCGAAACTCCTATGTCTTTACACCCTGTTCAGTCATATACCGTGTTCATTTTTTACATTTTACTCCCTGTTCATTTTTGATATAACATGCTATCTTATCTGTAGCATTCATTTTAGATTCAAGGCTAGACTTCTTTCCTATTCCCAAAGAAATATCTTATAGATAGTTTTATGCAAATATCATAATTTTTAAAAATAGTCAACTAAATACCCGAAAGGGCTTAGCAGACAGACTCCTTCGATGCTAAGGGATGTGAGATCATGTATTCCCTCTCAAACTTTAAACAGTTTAATTTGTATTAATATTGCTTTGTAAGAGTCAAGGAATACTTGGTTCTATAACCTCGCACAAGTGGAGAAAATTCATGACCACATTGTTTAGTAGTTTATGTTCCTAGAGAAAAAAATTTAAAAAGGAGACTTAGCCATACTCACTTGTAGAACATGGTAATGAAAGAGTTTAGGAGCAAGAAAATGTAACATTGTAGGTTTAGGAGATTCTACACTGCAGTTAGTCAGATTTTAATCATTCATTCAGCAACCATTATTGAGTTCCTATGGTCAGGTAAACAGGGATGAAAGGTGTAATTCCCAACCTCCAGATGCTCATAATTTGAGATATGAAAGAAAGAGGTGATAGAGAGAAGTTGGAGGGAAGACTCTAGAAATAACTGGCTGCTTTCTGGCTTGGGAAGAAGAGCCATCACTATAGGAGTGAGTGTCTTCCTTCGTGTTTCCATCCATCTGAGTTTATGGTTCTCATGCTGTTTCCCTTCTCTCTGTCCACTGTCCCTGTGGTCCCCTGATTACTCCCATCCTCGCCAACCTTGTTGTAATTTTGAAACTATCTGTTATGATTGTTCCTTGGAAGAAATTGAGGTACTTTGCTAAGAACTGTCATTTCTTCCAAGGAGAGTACTGTAAAAATTGCACATAAACAAGAATTATTGTTTTAGACAAGCTCATTCAAGACAAATCATCCATGCTACCAATTTCTGGCACAGACCTATCGCTAACCATCCATCTTATTCATATTTGGGGCTCAAGCACTTTTCTTACATCATGCTCTTTCCTTCTCTCCTCATTTTCTGACATTTCCAGTTCTTGCCAAATATTTTTTGATTAGAGTTTGCACAGGTTACTACCTGGTCTGTGACGGTGTCCTCAATCTGGCTGTGATTCATGTTGAGTGCTGAAGTTCTGCCATGGGAGGTTGGTATGAATATATTTGCTGTTTTTTTCTTAAAGGCTTGGCTGTTAATGCAACTGATCCTCAGACCTGAAATAGCTGGTTAAAGCATTTAGATCAATTATTGAACTATGAATTCAATTTGTCTTTAGTGAAATGTTAACTTCCTTACCATGTCATTGAAACATATAAGAGAAGAGCTGGGGGCTCTGGAGGTCAGAGCTAAGTAATGACCACAGTTTCATATTCTCTCCCTTAGTTCATTGGGAAATAATAAAAATAGCCAACTTTTATGTGTGGTCTAGACATACTGCTAAGCAGTTTACATGGATTATCACATTTAATCTTCATAGTAATGCTATAAAGTAGACACTGTATTACCATTTCACAGATGTGGAAACTGAGACTGAGGCTTATTGAGTTTGAATTAAATGCCTGGACTTGTCACAGTTATTAAGTGTCAATATAAGGATTGAACCCAGGTCAGTCAACGTCCAAGGCTTTAGGTCCTAATCACTGTGTTAACCTTGGACCTTCCTTCATCTTAGTGATGCACACTTTTTTTTGTTGTTGTTTGTTTTGTTTTATGCTGTTCTCCTCTCTTTCCATTCAAACCATGGGAGACTGACTTATTTAGTGTACATTTGAGACATACGTCTTGTTGAAAGGATCCCAAATCACCTCACAGGAATGAGCACTCACTGTTAACCTTAGACAGTTAATAGTTAGGCTGTATGACCTCCAAAACTCCTTCCATCTCTGACAGGCTGTGATTCCAGAGAGGGATCTTACCCTTTAGAGAAGCATTCTAATCAGACTGCCAAAAAAGTTAGGAAATCTGTTAGCCTGAAGGATATAGGTTGTCTTAGGGTCTCATAGAGCCTCACAATGTATTAACAAAGCCAGAACTACACCCTGATCCAACAGGAACTAATACATTAGCTGTCACTTTATGGACAATGTCAGAAGGATCTGGGTCCAAGTCCCTACTGTGCCACTTATTAGATGCATGACCTCCAACAAGAATTCTTACCTCTAAGAGCTTAATTTCCTTTTCTGTAAAATGGTAATAAAGGGACATATCTTAGAATTGATAGAGCATCAGTGAAAGCACTGAGTATAGTATCTGCCACATACTCTGAGTCCTGTGCTTCCCTTCTTTATAGCTAGACTGGTCAGTTGGCTATTTTTCTCAGCCATTACTTAATTTTTTAAGATGAAGCCCATTTCTTAAGATCCCATTAATGTGAAAAATTACGATCATTGCAGTTGAAATAAAGTATATCTTTTCACAAAGACAAGGTTTTCTTAACCAACGAACAGCTCATAGAATCTCAAAATGCTGAGTGACCTTAGCGATGGCACAATCCAATCCCATTATTTTTCATGTCAGCACTGAAGCTTAGAGGTTAATGAATTTCCCAAGATCATACAGCAAATTGGTGGTAAGGTCAAGGCCAGACCTTCTTTCTCTTAATTTCTGCCCCAGTGATTTTGCCACAGGGTTCTAATAAACTCAAGATGAGAGTTGAAGTTAGAGGAAAGACTGTTCAAATTATATTATTAAAAAATGCATTTTATATGTATTTTATTTTCATTTTCATCTAAATAATTGTTGATAGACTAAATATTATTGGCAGTAAAGAATTAGAGCAAAAACACAAAGCTAAAAAAAACAAAAACAAAAAAAATTGGATTATAGAATCCAGCAGACCTAGATTTAAGACATTAGCTATATGACCTTGAAACTTAAACTATATAAGTCTGTTTTCTTATCAGTAAAATGCAGATACTGATTATAGCTTTCCACTTGTTAGGAGGCTATTTTATGTAATACACTTAGTGGAATGTCTAGTACACAGTCATCATATCATAAATGGTAACTTTTAATGGTAATAATATTAACAAATATGATGTCTTATGTGAGCAACTTCAGCCACCATTATTACCCCTTCCGAGGCTGAATTCATCCCAGTGGAGCCAAGAATGTCTGATTTATAATTAAAGTCAATAAATTTCAGGATCTAATAGACACACTGCATTTGAGTTAGGTAAGATGTCCCTTGACTAAGTCCTGCTCACACCACTGGCTGATTTAGGGAACTCTCCTGAAGCACCCAGAGGGTGCTTGGTAGTGAACCAGTCCTTAAAGTTATAGTGCATAGGATTTTATTGAATACAACCGGAGAAGAGGTTCTTATTTTTACCAGAAAGACATATGTATTTCTCTTGCTTTTCAGTATGTAAATATGAGTTAAGACATTGTGCGTTTAGTCTATGGACTATGAAAGCTTCAAAGAAGAGATTAATGTCAAATAGCAGTACTCTAAATGATTGAATTAACCTAAAACTGGAGACAATTCCTGTTTGTTAATTCTCCTGTTTAAAAAACTTTAATAACCGAGGCATGGAGAAGGGGACCGGAGCACCCTCCCACAACCAGGCATACTGTGCCAGCACCTCAGGGCTGCCCATTGAGAGATAAAGAAAAGAGGATGTCTCTCTTCACAAAGCCCAATTCAGAGTGACAGAAGAAGTATCTGCTCTGTGATAATATTGGGAGACCTGATCACACATCTCAGCATTGGACAGACCATCTAGGTAACAAATTAACAGAGTAACCATTATTCTTTCAGAGGGAGAAAAGAAATCTAGGGTAATTAGAGGGGGGAGGGGGGATGGTGAGGGGGATGGAGAGAGATTGGACAAGGGACCTAAAGAATAATTATGATTTGTAACAATATATATGCTAGTAATATTGATTTGATCAACATATCTCAGTGTTGAACCCCCAAAATGTGTATAAACAATTTTGATTCAATAACTAAAATACATTTTTAAAAACCATAAAAAAAATAAAAATCTTTAATGATATCAAGTCTAGCTATATGCAACAGCATCCATTGTTATTCTTAAGGAAAAACCATGGCCGAATGAGCTGGTTTTATATAATGATAAATTCTACCATTAGGAGAAACACTGTCTTGTTTTTTTCTACCTTTTACTTAAATAATTAAATATAATACTGCATTTTATTCTCTATTAAACTTTTCTTGAATCATAGAATACTGAGAGAAATATTAAAAATAATCCATTACTCTTGAATTCTATTATACCTGGCATCCCGGAAATGTAGGCTTTGCTATTTCAAAGTGAAAAATTCTAAAGAAATTATAAATTCCAGAGTTAATTGTATACCAAGAAATCTAGTATTTTCTGGGATAGATCTTATGCATATAACATCCTCCTGACATCTGTTTGCAAATGCTTTCTTTCTGTTTACATAGATTAACTATGTTGGTAGGAAATTATGGTTATTATTACAAAACAATAGTTTGATTCTTTTAGCCCAGTGATAATGGAATCTCAAAGGAAGGAAGAATATACTAAAGGGGAAGGGAGGTCAGTGCAAATTATGTAAATTAATTCAATATGAAATCTTGGAATCAGTTGTTTAGACTGTAACAACACATTGTTGAAATATAATAATGGATATGTAGAAACTGGCCTATATGACCACTTGTTCCTTCTATCTTTTATATTTTTAAAGAATTCCTACATATTTTCTGTGCTAATAATATAACTTTTTTATTCCTGAGTCAAAAAAGCTACAAGTTCAATAAGCGTCTACAAAGAGAGAAAGAGAGAGGTAAAGATAGTGAGATAGAAAAAAAGGAATGAGGAGGAGGAGGAAGATTGGGGAAGGGAAGTGGAGAGAGAGAGAGAGAAAGAGAGAGAAAGAGAGAGAAAGAGATACATTAAATGACACTTGGTCAATGTCCAGAGCAGCTACTTCTCACTTTGACTTTCATCTTATAATTCCAAACTGAGAGCAAATAGCATTTGACTGTTGCATCTCAGAAGTAGGAAAGGGCTTGGAATCAGTCACTCCAAAGAAGACATGCCTATCCTGGGAGATGTCCCAGACCCTTTTCAGAAGGGCCCATATTTGTTCATCTGTCAGCACATTTCTCATGTCTGTCTTTCTGTCCAGAACAATGCTGTCCCCACTGGCTTGTTGCATCCTAAGTGTTTTTATGGCTGTGTAAATGTTTCAAAACTTGGAACATTTCCACTTCCAATCATGTCATCTTTAAGAAATTCAAACATGCTAAGAGTACATGTTATCTTCAGTTGTGATGAGTTGATTCATTACCGGATGCTAGTTAGCCAAAGATAGAAGCAAGTTTTATGCTATTAATCATGTTTCCCACAAACTTTATGATAGTTTTCAAAAGAGGAAAATTATATATATCACTTCATCCCTTACGGTCATCTTATGTTTGAAAACTGTCTCCTGCTTCTTAAAGGAAGGTGTGGCATACTTTAAGAACAATGCAGATCTGTTAGTCCATGGTTTTTAAAAGGGAAGTTGATGCTTAACATTAGTTGGGAGATCTACATAGGATTTAAGGGTTTTTTTTTAAAATTAGAAAATAATCTCCTTAGTTGTACATTTTTGTCTTATATAATAAGTTTGGAGTTAGAGAGAAGAAATGGTCCTACATGTTGAAATCTGTGAGCTAGAGCGTAGCTAAACATTGGACCTGGCCTATGAGCCTCATTCTCTGATTGACCTTATGTTAATCTTGCACAAGTTAATTTGGTGTGATTTACTTACCTTCTGTGAAGTGGGAAAATGAATTACATTCATTCGGGAACTATTTGTGGGATGTTCACCGTGAGTCACAAACTATGTTAGGCATTGTGGATAGAGAGATAAATAAGATTAATTCACACCCTTCAGGAGTGCAGATGATGAATGAAGATAACAGGCCTCTAATGCATGATGTAGGCAATGAATAGCCGTAGGGCCCAGTCCAGACTCTTTCTTCTGCTGGCCGATTGAGGCTGGATGACGCACTTTGCCTTTTGGAGCCTGTTTCCTCATCTAAAAAATGGGTTAACAATAACAGTACTTCTCTGAAAGGGTTGTCACTAAGATCAAGTAAGAGCAGAATACCAATGTCATAAATGGTAAAGCACTAAACATATGGGAGTTATTTTAGGAAGAAAACATGGTGTAATAGAATGGGCATGGATTTGGGGTCACTAAACTCAGCTCTACCACTTAAAGGTTATATAAAATTGAACTGTTAGGAAAATTAACTAAAGCAGTTCATTTATTTATTAAGACATTCACCCATCCATTCAACAAAGTTATTAAATACCTACTATATAAGAGGCATTGTTCCAGAGCTGATCTTAGAAAACTCTTTCCGCAAAGGGCCAGATAGTTAGTATTGTAGACTTTTGAGCTGTCTGGTCTCTGTTGCAATTACTCAACTATGCTGTGTAGTGTGAAAACAGCCATAGAGAATTCATAAACAAATAGGTGTGTTCTGATACAACTTTGTGTACAAAAACAGGTGGTGGACTGGATTTGGCCTGTGGGCTATTGTTTTCCCACCTGTGTTTGTTGTAAAGACTAAACATGGCCCTTAATCCCATAGTGGTTTTATTTTAGTGGGCAGGATGGGCAAAGTGTGAGTAAACAAAAAAGCAGGTAACTGCAGAAATTCTTTCTCTAATCAACTATGGAAATGACTGTTGTACCTTCTGATGTGTGGCACAGAGGAGGAGCTTGGTGGGTGCTTATTGAGTTGATATATGCAGAGATACTTTCTACTTGTTCTCTAGTCTCTGCAATCATATTTTTTTCAGTGCTGAATACTCAAGTTGGTGATCAACAAAAGGCACTGTGTGAATTTGTAAATTGTCATTTATAAGTTGCACCTCAACATGATTCCAAGGTCAAATAAGCTACTGAATTCTCATCTCTTGGGAGCCATTTGCTATTTTCTGAACTTTCAAACGAGGCAGTTGGTGTTCACTGGTTTCAGTGTGAGCTCTGACTCTGCAGCAGTTCTGGGACTCTGGAGACAAAGCAAGGTTAGCAGAGCAGGGCCTTTGGGAGGTGCCCTCAATATCTCCCGCAAAGGCTCAAAACGTCTTAGCAGAGAGGAAAAGAAGACTATCCTTGCCTTTGTCCCACCATCTACTGAGGTCACCTTATAAGGAAGAACTACGAAATGGATGAAAATTAATTTTCAAACTGTATGTTTGTAGCAGGATCCACTTTTGAGCCCTGTATTGGTTGGAAAAGCTAAAGGAAGAAGGTGTCCATTGGATCTCAGATTGTGTAACTGCCACATTTTCAGACTGTGCTGATCTTCCCTACACAATTTAGCAGTCATTTTATCTTCCCCCTCCTTGGAGGTCCATGGAGCATAGATGTACATAGGAACAGCCTTAATTCTCCACACACACCCTCAAATCATATGGACTAAAGCAGAAAATGCCTTGATAGATCACCAAAATTGTAAAGTTGGTGATTTAATAGTACTTAGATATTACTCATTCCAAAATTATTCATTTGCAGATGGAGAAACTGTCTCCTAGAGAGGTGGATGATTATGTTGGTTTTGAGGTTTGGAAATTGGAAAGTATTTAAAATGGAATTAATTTCAATTTGAAAATAGATGACTAGATTGTTTTTAATTTTTATAAATGATAATATTTTTAGATTTCAATGCAATCATATATTATATAAATACATGTATATTGCCTACCATGGCTGGGCACATTTAACCCTCCCAGTCACCCTGTGAGGTGGGTACTGTTAGTATTCCCATTTTACAGATGACAAAACTGAAAAAGAAAGGTTGTTTGAGGATAGTATGTAAGGAAGTCGTGGACTTGGAGTCTGGATCCAGGTATGCTACATTCAGAGTGAGACACACCTTATGATCTGTGAAGCTATTTCTCCTGTCCAGTTCTCATGACAACACAGTGAAACAGGGATTGGATCCCCAACAGGATAAACATTTTAAGACTTAATTGCTTGTATGAATAAGTTATTCTATTTTAAGCAACAACAATATGCAGCAGAATTTTAATACTGGTCACAGTTAGAACAGCCCTACTAATATCTAAATTATACTTCATGGAAATAAGTTTTGAAGGCTATGATTCAAATACTTTCATCTACATCTATATGTTATAATGAGCCGTGCCATGGATACTGTCCAGAGGAATTTGAAGAATTCATCTGTGAGTTCCTAGCTGAGAGGTTCTCTAGAAGAGTGTCAGGAAAAATTGCATGTTTTCTCCTATTTGGCTCATTTTAGCCCTCTCAGACATTAAAAATTGTGAAAAAATCTGAGGATGGGAAGGTAGGTAAACAATGTCTGGACACAGAAAGTTGTTCAAAATTTGCATGATTATTGTGAATTTTGTGAAAAAAGTAAAATAATAGAATTGAATGAATTAAGAACAAATCCAAGTTCTACCACGTCCTTCGAGGACCTCACTCTGACTAGATTTTTGACCCCTTTTTTGGACACTCTCTGGCCCCTCCATCCCCTGTCTCTGGCCATGCTGGCCCCTTGCTGTTATTCTCCTGCCAGAGCTTAGCATCCTTCCCTCTGCCCTGTGCTATCCCAGCATCAGCAGGTCCACATGACTTACTCCCGCACTTCCTTCAGGTCTCTGCTCAATTATCACCCAATCATCCTGACCACTCTCAATTAGACTGTCTCCCCCCAACCCCAAGTCCCTCACTGTGCTTTACTTTGAGTGTGTGCTTCATAGCCATTACTATCATCAGACATATATCTCATGCTTATTTGTTTGTTTTCTATTTCGGCCACTAGAGAGCAAGCTTAATGAGGACGGGGACATTTTTTATTCACTGACGTGTCTCCCATACTGGAGAAGTGCCTGGGGACCTAATAAATATTTGTTAAATGAATGAGGCAAGGATGAAAGGAGAGGAATAGATATGCACATTTCCATTCAGACTTGCTGAGGCTCTGTTGAGAACTGTAACAGTGACCACTGGGTGGCCACAGCTGCCTTCCCCATCCTAATGGATTCACACTCCTTACTGACCACACTGTGCCAGAGAGCTCTGCATGCTACCATTCTCTAAGTGGAGGGCTTTGGGTTGTTTGTCTTCCTTGTAATTGCCCAAAGGAAATGAGCTTTTGAAAGATCTGTTCGGATCATATTTCCCAGGCTGCTTTGGAATCCATACTCATTCACTCACTTATTACCAAACATTTACTGAGCACCTATTGTGTTTCAAGTGCTTAAGGGACAGAGATAAATGTTCTAGGTTCCCTGCTTCCAAAGCACTAGCTCAATCTCTTCAAGTGAAGAGGAAGTCCCAACTCTTGCTGATTAGCAAGTAGGGACAGGGCATTGTGGAGCTTGTAGGTGGGGCACCCAGCCTAGCCTATAGGGAGCAGTGTGAGAGAACAGGCTTCCCAAACAGGATGACAAAGTTTTGAAGGAAACCAAAGATTACCTAAGTGGAGGTTGTGGAAGTGTTTCCAGGAAGAGGAAACAGCATGTAAAAAGTCCAGGAGCTGAGAGAACTGAGCACATTTGAAACTGAAGTGGGTTATTCTGCCTGAAGAATGAAGTACTAGGTGGGTAAGGGAAGAGATAAAGCTGGATAAATACTGTTTAATGCTGCAAGGAAAAAAAAATTAAGCATATCAAAAGCAAAACTCAGAAATGCATATCTCTAGGTTTGCAGGGAACTTTTGAAGCAACTTTATATGACTTAGCTTACTGTTGTTTCTATGTGATCCCAGAAGCAAAATATACAAAACAATCAACTGCAGTAATTTTTCATTCTATATCCATTCTAGTAACTTTAATTTGAATACCTGCTGCTGTGGATTGAATTGTGTCCAACAAACTCCACTTATTAGAAACTTAACCCCCACTGTGACAGTGTGAAAAGGATGGGAAAACCTATTATGGTAATTGAAAGGTAGGGTCTTGAAGAGGTGATTAGATTGTGAGGACCATGCCCTAGTAAATGGATTAATCCTTTGATAGTTTAATGGTGGCCATGGTGTGGTTCTGAGAGCTTTACAAAGAAAACCAGTGAGGAGGTTAGCTCTCTCTCTGCTCAGCCATCTGCCATGTGACACTCTGCATTGCTGTCACCACCTACCAAAGAAGGCCCTCACCAGATGTTTTCCCTGGACTTTGGACTTCCCAGCCTCTGAAACTGTAAGCAATAAATATTGTTTCTTTACGAAATTACCCAGTTTCAGGTTTTTATGTTATAAGCAACAGAATGGACTAATATGCCTGCTATGTGCCAGGTATGATGTTAGGTTCAAGAGGTACAAAATTAAAATAAATACATGGTGCTAGAAGTACAGAATAAAATTCTTTCCATGTCAATCAATTTATATCCAGAGAACTAGAAATGCAATTAAGATATAAGTACATTACAGACTAGCTTCATGGGCCTGAGACCAGGGCCCTGTGCTCAGAGACCCCACGCTTGGTTTAATGCTCTGTCGTTGCTGTCTTGAAATTCTTAACAATTTTTGCACAAGAGATTCCACACTTTTCTTTTTCAATGGACCCTGCAAATTATATAACTTAACATTACATCATAGATAAAATTGTGAAGTTAATCTAGAGCAAAGGTATTCAAAAAATGGCACAAGGGCAAATCCAGCCCCACTCTCATCTTTGTGTGGTCTGTTAAGCTATGAATAGTTTTTGCATTCTAAGTAGTTGAAAAAAATCGAGACAAATATTATTTCACATCATGAAAATTACATGAAAATTCAAATTTTTGTCTATAAAAATATTTGATTAGCGTGCAACCATGCTTTTTTGTTTCTGTGTTGTCCATAGCTGTTTTCAACAGTGCTATGTCATAATTGCAACAGTGACTATATGGCCTGCAAAGGTTTCTAAACCTCACAGAAAAAAATTTGCTGACTCTTGATCTAAAGGATATTCTACTATTTTAATGATCAGACTTCTTATTTTGATTCAGTTTTCATTTGCTGTCAGAATTGTAACTTTAGGGCCAGCCCGGTGGCGCACTGCTACAGTGCACCGCTTGGGAGCGCAGCGAGCGCCGAGGGTTCAGATCCCACATACAGACCGGCGGCTCACTGGCTGAGCGATGTGTGGGTGCAACACCGAGGGTTGTGATCCCATTGCGTTCCTGGTCCGGTACGGGCGCGACACTGAGGGTTGCGATCCGTTGCCGGTCACGAAAAAAGACAAAAAGGAAAAAAAAAAAAGAATTGTAACTTTATTTTCACTTGCTTTCTGGCTCTAAACAGCGTAAGTTTTGAGTTCACTGTTAAGTCCTCAAGTGTAGAGTAGCAATTGATACACGCCAGGCACTCCAAAAGATTTAATGAAAGTTGAATGTTGTGGGATGATTTTTATGTGCATCTTCTCTTTCCCATTGTATTTCATATCCTCAAGGCAGTGATTGTATGGGAGAGGATTGCATTCACAAAGATATCTTGTACAGCACTTTGAGTGTAGAATGTGCTCATGCGCCCTAAGTGTTTATAACAATGAACTGGGTGTGCAATTGCTACTGGCTACTGAACTCCTTTAGAAGTAGAAAGTTAATTGGTGGATGAATTCTTTACATATGTTTGGAAGTTTTGAGATGAAAAACTCAAGATAAAAAGCAATTTTTAATCTTAAAGCTCAAGGCAAAAAAAAAAAAAAAAACGCGCAGTCTGTGAAATGCCTTCCTGCGTTAACTAAAAGAGCCCAGTGCATTACAGATGCTAACACATGGTACAGAGCAGTATCTTGTTTACATACTTGGAACATCCAAATCTATATTTTTCAGTCCTCACTTCTAAATTAATAGATCCAACTGTTATTTGACAGCTCCATTGGCTGCTTAATAGATGATTCAAACTGAGCAAATCCAGAACTGAACTCTTTGATTTTTCCCTCCAAACCTGCTTTTCTCCCAAAGTTCATCTTAGTAACACTATGCCAACAGTTAACCAAGGTGAATGCCAGGAGTCTTGACTTTTTTCTCTTTATCTCACCACTTCCTCCCCCCATATAATTCATGAGCAAGCCCTGTTGCTCTTCGTCTAAATTCTATTCAGTATCTCCTTTTCTCTCCATCTTGCATCCTTCCTCCGTAATCCTCGGCCTCCATTATGTCTCCTCTGGGCCACTGACAAGGCTCCCTGTGCGCTTCCTGCTCCCACCTCTACCCCCACATATTCTCCACATGCCAGGAAGAATGATCTTTTCTATTACAAAATATTTTGAACATACAAAAATAGTGAACAAGAACACAATGAATACCTATGTATCTATGACCTAATTTTTGAAATAAACAATAAAAAAACATTGAAACCTCCTGCATGCCTATATTTTGTATGTTGTTAACTATATAAATTGTATTACACTGTTTGAATCAAGTAGTTTTTTCTCTCAGACTCAGTTTTGGAGATTCACCCGTTTGGCTCCAGTTTTGAAGTTTCAGTGCTGTGTAGGATTGCACAGTATGGTCATAGCACATTTTATTCATTCCTCTCTGTGCTGATGAACACGGAGATTGTTTTCACGTTTTTACTGTATACTAAAAAAAATGTATAACTGACCTTTTTATACAGTGAACATGTGCAAAAACTTCTCTAAGTCACTGTTTTCCAAACATTTTTGAATGTGACCACAGTGAGAAAAGCATTTACATCACAACCATTGTGTGTTGTGTTTATAATACATGTATTTATATGATTGAAACTGAAATGTTATGAAACAATTCTTACCTTTACTTTAAATGTGTTCTGATATTTCCTGTTCTTTGCTATGCTATGTTATGCTATCCTTTGCAATTCTGATTTATACAAGTGTTATTCCTGATGTAGAACATTGATCTTTTGTTCCATTAATAGATCAAAGCCCCAATTCGAGAAACATTGTTCTATGTCATACACTAGGAGTAGAATTTGCTGTTATATATGCTTTTAATTTTACTAGATACTATTGATTAGTCCTCAAAGTGTTGTACTAATTTATGTTCCCACACATTCACTCACTCTTGGAGTTGTTCAACTTTTCAACATTTGTCAATATGGTGGTTGTAAAACAGTACCTTGTTCTAATACACATTTCCCTGATTAATAGTGAGTTTGAGTGTACTTCGCATGCACTATTTAAAACCTTCCAATGGTATCTCAGAATATTCGAATACAAACCCTGTCTCCTTACTATGTCCCCCGGGTGCTCCATGACCCACCTCCCCTGCTTTAGTCGCATGTTCTCCTGCATCATTCCTCTCTTTCTGCTCTTCAGCTCCACCAAGGTTATTCCTATTTCACTTGTTTCCATTGCCTAAAATGATTTCTTCCAAATTCCCTCAGCATAACTCTTTCTTTTTATTCTGGTTTAAGGTAAATATTATCCCTACAGGAAGACTTTCTTCACCTTAAAGAGGAAAGACTTTTCCCAGTTCTCTTTGCCATTCACAGCCCTAATTATACTTTATTTCCACCTGCCTGATATCTATTGCCTTAGGGTCTCAGCTCAAATTTCCATTTTAACATTTGATATCCATAGTAAAATAATGCAGGCTGAGGGGCTGAAGGATTACCTGCAGTTAGATGATGGCAGGGAAAGGAGGTGATGCTTGAGGGGGGACTATCTTACAACATGACTAGTGGTTCACTAGGTGCAGAAATGGCCCCAAAACTGAGAGTGTTAACCTGTCAAAGCAGGTAAACATGGAAAAATAGAGAACTGTTTAACATGGCTGGTGAATGAGGTCCTGATGTGGCAAGGTAAGCTTCTGAGAAAAGGTAAAGCTGGGACCAAACCATGGATTTTTATCCTATAGGGAAAAATGTCATTGGATTGTGCTTATTTTATGTTTTTGACTCCTAAAATATTTCATTTTTTTATTTGTTTGCATCTCGTCAAACCAGTAGTCTAATCTAGAACTCCTAATGTTCAATGTTCTTAATTCTTTTCTGTATTATAAGTAGAAGTTACTTGAAATATACCTGGTTATATACCAGTGCCTAGGATAATGCCTTCTGGCAGAAACTAAAATTTTTTTTTTGGAATAAAAGTCTGATTTTTTTTATTCTTTAATTCAGGAAAAATGCAGTGAACATGTTTTATGTAAAATGTGTTATCGGGGTTGGTTCTGTGTCTAAATGGAAGTCTCTTTTAGGAAAGCAGAGGAGTATAATCATATGAATCCATATTAGATATGTTATAATGAGCAGGACTGAAGCCATGTTGGGATCTAAAACCACATGGTCTCTAAAATATCTTAAAATAACACAGTTTATCTTTTTCGTTTGTATGCATTTCTCTGAGCTGCCTCTTTTCCTGTGGTTATTTGATATTTTGAACCTTGGTCATGGGGTATGACATTACTTACATAAATATAAAATTGTTTTCCAGTCTGGAGCTGCAAACTTGCCACCAGACACGTATTATACAGACTCTGAGAAACCAAGTATGGCATCAGTAAAGCTGTGCTGATTCTACCCCTCCAGCAGGACCCTGATATACCAGCAAGGACAGGAGCAGAAACCAACATCTTGGTGAGATGTTGCACCTGTTTCCTTGCATGGAGCCTCCACGTTCCTCTCCCTCCTGCTTTTCATTTCCCACGTTCCAGTCCCTCAGCCTCCTCTTTAAAAACCCCTCAGTAAATCTGAGTCTTTGAGATGGCTTTAGTCCAGACATTCTCTTTCAGGTGTACCAAAGAGTTGGGTTAGACTAACATCTCTCCTTAGGTCACTGGTATTCCTGAATAAAAGCTTGCTTGTATTTTTACCAACAATTTGACTTTTGGGTTGTTTGTTTTAGTTTGGGGTCAGGCAGCCCAACTTGGGTTCAGCAACAGTTTTGCTGGAGCCTCAACCACAAGCTGGGGTAACAGATTTTGGCAAGCCAAGCCAGGGTTTTTTTGTTTGGGGCAGGCAGCCGGACTCAGGCCAGGTAACAAGATTTGGCAAGCCTCAGTCAGGAGCCGAGCGCCCCCTGGTAACAGATATTATAGCTGCAATACATACATGGTGCTGTGAAAGCACAGGGGATGGGCACATAACCCTCCTCAGGGGGCAGCGGGGAGTTGGTATGTCAGGGTTTTTTCCTGGTGAAGGTGATCTATCAAGCAATGATTAATAGCAAACCCAGTGAAACAAAATGTGGGGCTGGGTGATATGAAAAGAGAGTGTGGGTTGAATTCGAGTACTACTTCTGAAGAACAGCAATTTGGAAACTTCCAAAATGTTCTTGTTAGTGTGGTTGGTGGCTATCCAGTTCATCCAGATCATTAGCAACAAGCTGCTTGAGGTGAGAATCCCAAATTTGGTGTAAGCAGTGAGCGTACTTTCGCAGAGCGGTGATAGGCATCTTGGAGTGTGTGCTGGTGAGGCATTGTGGGTTTCATAACCAGCTGGGGTCCTCAAAGTGCATCAGGGGCTGCAGCTGCAGGAAGGGGCTCCACACAAAGCAAAGAGCAATTTGAATGGGAGGAGGTGAGTGCTGATAATGAGAGTGCCCCCTTCATTGTATCCTGAGCTCTCTGACAATACTATTGCTGAGTATCTTGTAAGATTGGTATGGTATAAGTATTTAATGAGGTAACATAAAATGCTCAGGTGGAAAAAAAGGTAAGGGCTTCCCTGTATTATCTATCTGCATTTTTTGCAAAGTTTGGCCAATATGATCAGGGAAATTCTTACCTTCCTTTTTTAGTTGAACATTTTACATGTTATCTCATTTAATCTTTAATCTTACATGGTCAATGATATTATCCCCTGGGTACAGAAAGAGAAACTAAGGCACAGAGTATTTAAATAAGTTTTCCAAGGTCATGAAAGAGGTGAGATTTGTGTACAGTTATGTCTGACTCCAAAACTGCTCTTTTTAGCCACTCAGTGACACTTTCTGCCCTTCTGCCCCTTCGTGTCCTCCGACAGAGCTCTTGGCCACATTGCTAGTGCTGTAACCTGCTCGTGATTTCGGATCTTAAAGGAAGGATCAATGCCCAATTCAGTTTGTTATTCTCAATGCTTGTGTGAGACTGGGATCATAATAGAAATACAGTAAATACTTAATGAAAACAAAATTGATTTTAATTTTCTAATCCCTTTAACAAAATTTATAGATTACCTATGATGTAACAAGCCCTATGCTAGACTTTGAGAATGCTGAGACAAAAAAAAAAAAAAAAACCCCTACTCACTACTCTTCAGTAGCTCACAGAGAAACAGAAAAACAGATATTTAAACAAATAATTGTAGCAATATCCTATGGGTTAATGTGGATGAATGTGTACTACTGTGGGAGCTCAGAAGAAAATGCCTAGGAAATCAGGAAAGCTTTTTCCTCTGTAGTACAGACAACAATGTATTCCACAGTCCTGAACATCCCCTTTTGCACTTAGAAGGGCATAAGCAAATTATTGCCTTAGCTTGATATAATTAGTTCTTGCACCAATTTTCTTGAGCATAAATCTTGGTATGTGATCTTGGGCAAATTATTTACTCTCTCTGGGCCACAGCTTCCTCATCTGTAATGTATGGGTGATAAATGTACCCAACTTCCTCACAGGATTGTTGTGAGGATGAAATGTGAGTTAGAACGATGTCTTGCACTCAGTAAATGTTAGCTTTATCAGTACTCTCATTAGAATTATGATTGTGGTCATCAGAAAACCGGCCATCTCCATAACCCTGGGATGTGCTTCTCCAAAGATACTAGAATATAGAATAGCAGTTCCAGCCCTGTGCTCACGTTCATGCTTGTGCCTTAGGGATTTGTGATTGGGGTACATGAGGGGGGAAAGCGATAGGAACCTCTGTTTGGACTCTTTGGAAGAGTATGTGCTTCAAAGAGCTGATAAGTTTGAATGTAAACAACAGAGATATCCTAGAATTTGTTCCTGAAAGTACTAGAGAAATTATCTGAATCCTGGGAGCTGGAGAGAGGAAAGAAATATTTATTCTTTTCAACCTAATAGCAGGAGAGTTGTCATGCTGCAATTCAGCATTCTCAACTAGATGAGGAAAACAGACTCAAAGCTTTCCAACACTTTGAATGTTTAGTGAAAGATGTGAATCTGATGGAATCCCCTGGTCCCAGTTTGTAGCCTCATTATACAATCTCCTGGAATTTTCGAATTCCTTTTGCTGTCACAGAGGTTGGTGGATATAGCACGTGGCTCATCACAGCCAACTCCACCACATGTTCCTTTCTGGGAATTTTCACCAACTCCTGAATAAATGGCACAACTCTTCAGTTGTAATTTCACAGCCTCTTATGTAATCTCCATCCTCCAATTATCAAGTCATGAGATTTACATTTTTCTGCTCTTCAGTTGACTTCCAAATTTATAATTCCATTATCTTTTGCTTTATATCTCCCAAGTTTGCAAATGTATTTCATTCCAGGGGTGGAACAATCTGTCTTAACTAACCTACGTTGCCTGGAGAGAGAGGACTCTTGGTAGCAGTCTCCCTCTGGGCTATCCTACTATTTCCAGTTTTGTCTTGATTTAGAGTCTGTCACTGTGCATGTGGACCCATTGTTCTCAAGAAGAAATCTGATATTCTCACACAGCTCCAAACACCTTCACTGTCTGCCTCTCCTTTCTCTTTCCCTGTTCTCACCCCATAGCCTCCAAGGACTCATCCTTCACTTTCCCCACACTTTTTGGCCTCAAGCTTGCTCAGTTACTCCATCCTGGCCTCCCCTCACCCACTCCTGGTGACCTCAAGCTGTAAAAAGCTATATAGTATCTCTGGCTTGGGCTTCTTATCTGGCCCCAAATTCTTTCCTTTTCCCTCTAAGACATTGAAAAAGAAAGAATGTTCATTTATAATGTTTTACTTCTCTAGCTTTTCCCTCTAGGCTCCTTTAGATGACATTTTTGCTCATGCTGCCATAAAAATGAAATGTCCTTTTCTCACTTATCCTAGGAGATGTGGTATTTCCTCAGAATTACTTGGGATTAGATCCTTAGGTTGTTGCACAGGATGAGAAATAGTTTTAGCAAAGTTGGTGATGGGCTGTACAGTATATCAAAACAGAGAAAAGTGGGAGGCACGGGCTGCTTTGAAGACAGTATCTTCCTTCCAAAATGGAATTTCTGGCACAGTCTTCAAGTTCTTGAGTTTCCTTTTCTCTTTTATTCCCAAGACTGTAGGAGAGTGATTCCTTATCATGCAGGCTTCTTATCTCCACCACTTTATTGTCCTACCATGCTTTGTAACATGCTGTGTGAAACGTGAATATCACACAAGACTTTGGAATCAGGAATACATGTTCCATGACTATTCTGATTTCTCTGAACCAGATATGAAACCATGTTGATATCAGTATCTTTCACTGGGAGTGTTTTTATATATTTCCAGAGCATTTCACACAGATTCTGATTTAACTTTAAAAGCTGGTTTACTGACTTTTTGTCCAGGTGTCAGCCTCTGAGTGGCTACGGTGTTGTCAGAGGAAGAGTCACCTCCACCTGCTAAAATAAAAAATTAAAACCAAAAGACTGAGGAGACTTAGGTATACAATTCTTTCTGTAATGCAAAGATACAAGCATCTGCTGGAAAAATCCTATGGGAATTAGAGGTTAAATCATAGAAATGGTTTTGCACAGAGTTGACACTTAATAAATGCTGATTATTATGGTTACAAGAAGGCTTCCATGTGTTTTCTCACTTGAGTCTCATGACCGCCCCTTGAGTGTCACTGTTGTACCATGACAGGAGGTTGGATTCAGAGGGTCCTAGCCTCTGACTGAACCATGAGCCAAAACATAATTATGGCCTGACCAGATAGATCATGCAGCCAGGAAGTACTAAAGTTGTGACTCAAACCTGGTCCCCTAATTTTGCTCTTCCCATTACACCACAATGCCTCTTATGGAGTTCCTTGATGCATTTATTTGTTTAGCTTATAAGTATTTATTGGGCACCAACTGATTTTAATTGTGAGGAATTAAAAGAGTCTGAGTGTTGGGAAGTGGATATATGTGAATACATAAAAATAAATACATATACATGTATAAATGTATACAAATACACAAATACATGTAGATATATTTCAGGGTTAACATGGTAAGTAATGATTTTGTCTGAATATTTTGGTTTTTCTTATGTATAAATACATAACTTCTGCCTATCTTTATAAATGAGTACTTTCTAAACAGTATTCTATTAAAACAACCTTTGGTTCATTGCAGTGATGGGAACACTGGTAATTTTGACTTGGAGAACTGGTGTGTCTACTATCATCATTTATCATTTATCACAAAGACCTTGGTGTAGGACATGCACCCAGTGGGGGGCTTACAGATGGAGAGGTTTTTGGTGATGGCGTCATCCAGATGTTTGAACAGCTGTATTAGCAGAGTTGTTTTAACAATTTTACTGAAAAATATTTTGTGATAACATTTTGGTAGGTGAAGTGTCCGTTGTTTCTTCAAGTTTTTTTTACTCAGAAACAGAACCTGAATTTATGGAGACTCACAATTTGATTGAGAAAATGAAATATATACTTTGGAGATGTTGCAGTAAAACATAAGTGGCTTTTGCTTTATCCCAGACATTCATTTGAAGCAAGCATTCTGCTAGAGAAGAAACCCATCAGGGCTTTTTAAAATAGGATACACTTTGACTGTGATCCAAGGAAGAACTGATAGTGAGAGATTAAAACATTTCCAGGGTAATTTACAGCTTCCTGCATTTTTTAAGGTTACTTTATTTTATGTCTTAATGGTCAGAGATAATTTATATATGCCATTGGAGAAAGAAGCATGTCCAGAGATTTTCTGTGCTGCTCAGAATCGTGGCTGATTTAAGAGAGGAGATGCTATCTCATGCTGTACCAAATGGAGCCAAGACCTGTAGACTTTATATGGCAGTCAAGCCCATTCATATATGTTGACAAGTTTTACAGGCAATATTTTTCTGAGCTCTTGATCAAGATCAGAATAAGAATACAAATAAGGATAATAAACTAAAGAAGGATAGGACAAGAAGAGCAGGAGAATAAAGTGGAGTTGCTACTGTACCAGAAATGCTAAGATTAGCATCAGCAGTTAATAATACTGGGCTTCTGTAGTTCTCGTGCATGTATTAACTACAGTCAACCCAGTAAATGTTTATTGAGACTGTGTGCCAAGCATTGTGCTAAACACTGAAAGGTTTGAAAGATAAATCAGATCTAGTCCTTTATGATCTAGTTGGGACACTCCCCTGTGGAAATTACTATTGTCAAAAAAAAAAAAAAAGACATTAAATGTGATAGAGAAGCACATCTGGAGATTATGTTGGGTTTAGAGGCTGGGAAAGCCATGTAGAAGAAGAGAGATATGAAAAAGATTTTACAGGGAATGTGAATTTTCGTAAATGGATAAGGAAAAGGGAAAAGTCATGCTAGCAAAATACACCATGAACAAAAGTGTGGATATGAGAGTCTATATAGCTCTGTCTGGAGAATGAAGAGCAGTCTGAGGAGCTGGAAGGAAGGATGCTTTGTAGGGAGTGTGGTAAGGAGAGGCTGGGTCGTCATTAGTAGAATTTGTTCTTGGAGAGCTAGGTTTGCTCTACTGCCTGCTTGGACTATGCCATACACTAAAGCCTCATGTAGGTAAACACTATTTTTTTAAAAATTCATTTTTTAATTGTACGTTTTTAGTGGTTACAGTTGATTGTTTCAATACATGAATATATTGTATAATGATCCAATCAAAGAACTTAGCATATCTACCCCCTAAAAACTTATCATTTCTTTGTGTTTATAACGTTCAGGATCCTCTTTTCTAGCTATCTTGAAATATACAATACGATATTATTAACTGTGGTCACCCTGGAGAACCAGAACTCATTCCTCCTGTCTAACTGTAAGTTTGTGACTGTGAATCTTCTACGAACCTCTCCCCATCCCCCACTCCCCCTTCTCTTCCCAGTCTTTCGTAAACACTAATTTATTATATATGTTTTTAAATTTATTTTTTCTTAACTGACCCATGGTAATTGTATCCATTTATTAAGTACAATGTGATATTTGGATACATTTATACAGTGTGAAATGATCATATCATGGTATTTAGCATATCATTACCTCACGCATTTGTCACCTCTTTGGGTTGGGAACATTCAAAACCTTCTCAATTAGCTACTTGAATTTATACAATGATTTGTTGTTGACTGTAGCCTCCCTGTAATACTACAGAACACTAGATCTCATTCTTCCTATCTCTCTACAATTTTGTATCACACCCCATCTTCTCTCCCCGTTCCCTTACCACACTCTAGTAACCACTGTTCTAGTATTTCTGTGAGGTCAACTTTTTTAGCTTCCACATATTAGTGAAGATATGCAGTATTTCTCTTTCTGTGCCTGGCTTATTTCACTTAACATAATTTTCTCCATGCTCATCCATGTAGCTGTGAACAATAGAATTTTATTTCACTTTTTTATGGCTGAGTAGTATTCCATTGTGTATATATATATCACATTTTCTTTATCCAATCATTTGTTGATGAGCATTTAGGTTGGTTCCAAATCCTGGCTATTGTGAATAGAGATGTGATAGAACATGGGAGTGCAGGCATCCCTTAGGCATGTTGATTTCTTCCTTTCCTTTGGATTTATACCCAGTAGTGGGTTTGCTAAAATATATGGTAGTTCTATCTGTAGTTGCTTAAGAAATCTCCATACTGTTTTCCATAATGGCTGTAATAATTTGTAGTCCCACCAATGATATATCAGAGTTCCCCTTTCTCTGCATCCTCACCAGATTTGTTATTTTCTTTTTCATAATAGCTATTCTAACTGAGGTGAGATATCTCATTGTGGTTTTGATTTGCATTTCTCTGAAGATTAGTGATGTTGAACTTTTTTTCATATACCTATTTACCATTCTTCTTTTGAGAAATGTCTATTCAGCTTCTTTGTCCATTTTTTAGTTGGATTATTTTCTTTTTTACTATTCAGTTGTTTGAGTTCCTTGTATATTCTAAATATTAATTTCTTATCAGATGCATAGTTTGCAAATATTTTCTCCCATTATGCAGGTTGCCTGTTTGCTCTGTTGGTTGCTTCCTTTGCTGTGCAGAATCTTTTTAGATTGATATAGTCCATTTATTTTTGTTTTTATTGCCTGTGCTTTTGAGGTCTTATTCATGAAATCTTTGCCCAGTCCTATGTCCAGAAACATTTTCCCTGTGTTTTTTTTTCTAAAAGTTTTATAGTTTGAGGTCTTACATTTAAGTTTCTAATCCATTTTTTAGTTGATTCTGGCATATGGTGAGAGATAGGGGTTGCTTTATTCTTCTGTATATAGATTTCCAATTTACCTTGTACCACGTACTGAAGAGACTTACTTTTCCCTGGTGTATATTCTTGGCTCCTTTGTTGAAAATCAGTTGGCTATAGGTATGTGGATTTATTTCTGGATTTTCTATTCTGTGCCATTGGTCCATGTGTATGTTTTTGTGCCAGTAACATGCTGTTTTGATTACTATCACTTTGTAGTATAATTTGAAGTCAGGTAGTGTGAATACTTCTGCTTTGTTCATTTTGCTTAGGATTGCTTTGACTATTCAGTGTCTTTTGTTGTTCCATATACATTTTTGGATTTTTTTTTTTCTTTGAAGTATATGTCATTGGTAGTTTGTTGGGACTTGCATTGAATCTGTAGATTGCTTAGGATAGGATGGTCAATTAGACAATATTGATTCTTCCAATCTGTAAACATGGGGTACCGTTTTTTTGTCTTCTTTAATTTCTTTAATTAGTGTTTTATAGTTTCCCTTCAGAGATCTTTCACCTACTTGGTTAAATTTATTCCTACGTATGTTATTTTTGTTTGTTTGTTTTTGCTATTATAAATGGGCTTGCTTTTTTGATTTCTTTTTCTGCTAGTACATTGTTGGCATGTAAAAATGCTACTAAGGTTTATATGTTGATGTTGTTTCCTTCAACTTTATTGAATTTGTTCATCAGGGCTAGGGATATTTTGGTGTAGTCTTTAGTTTTCTCTCTATATAAAATCATGTCATCTGTGAACAGGGACAATTTGGCTTCCTCTTTTCCAATTTGGATGTCCTTTATTTCTTTCTCTTGCATGTTTGCTCTAGCTGGGACTTCCAGTACAATGTGTAAAAGTTGAGAGGGTGGCCATCCTTGTCTTGTTTCAGTTCTTAGGGGGAAAGCTTTCAGCTTTTCCTTGTTCAGTATGATGTTAGCTGTGGATTAAGAAACTTTATTTCTATACCTAATTTTTTGAGAGTTTTTATCATGAAGAATGTAGTTTATCAAATGTTTTGGGGTTTTTTAACATCTATTGAGATGATCATATGTTTTTTTCTACATTCTGTTGATAGGATGTATCACATTTATTGATTTGTGTATGTTGAACCATCCTTGCATCCCTGGAATAAATCCCACTTAATCATGGTGTATAATCTTTTGAGATGTTGTTGGATTTGGTTTGCTAGTATTTTACTAAGCATTTTTGCATGTATGTTGATTAGGGATATTGGCCTGCAGTTTTCTTCTTTTGTTGTGTCCCTGCCTGGCTTTGGTATCAGGGTAATGTTGGCCTCTTAGTATGAGTTTGGAAGAATGCTGTCCACTTCGATTTCTCAAAATAGTTTAAGAAACATTGGTATTAGTTCTTCTTTAAATGTCTGGTGGAATTCAACTTTGAAGCCATCTGGTCCTGGGCTTTTCTTTGTTGGGAAACATTTTATTACAAACTCAGTCTTGCTACTTGTTATTGGTCTATTCAGGTTTTCTATTTCTTATTGGTTCAGTCTTGGCAGGTCATTTGTTTTCAGGAATTTATCCATTTCCTCTAGGTTTTCAAATTTATTGGCAAGTAGTTATTCATAATAGTCTCTAATGATTCCCTGTATTTCAGAAGTATCAGTTGTAATGTCTCCTTTTGCATTTTTGATTTTATGTATTTGGATCTTTCATCTTTTGTTCTTAGTCTAGATAACAGTTTGCCAATTTTGTTTATCTCTCAAAGATCTAGTGCCTCCTTTCATTGGTCTTTTGTATTGTATTTTTAGTCCCAATTTCATTTATTTCTGCTCTGATTTTTATCTCTTTTCTTTTACTTATTTTGAGTTTGGTTTGTTCTTGCTTGTCTACTTTCCTTTGATACATCACTAAGTTTTTTATTTGAAATCCTTCTTTTTTGATGCAGGAATTAATTGCTATAAGTTTTCCTCTTAATACTGCCTTGGTTGTATCCCACAGTTTTGGTATGTTGTGTTTCCTCACCAGGTTCAAGAATTTTTAAATTTTTTTCTTAATCTCTTCTTTGGCCCATTGGTTGTTCAAGAGCATATTGTTTAATTTTCATGTATTTGTGTAGTTTTGCAGGTTCCTATTATTAATATTTAGTTTTATTACATTATCGTTAGGAAAAAATACTTCATATTTTTTTGACTTTTTAGAAATTGTTGAGACTTGTTTTGTGGCCTAACATATTGTCAATCCTGGAGAATGTTTCCTGTGTTGATGAAAAGAATGTGTAATTCTGCAGCTGTTGGATGAAATGTTCTGTAAATGTATGTTAAGTCCATCTGGTCTACGTTGCCATTTAAATTTGATGTTTCCTTATTGATTTTCTGTCTTGAAGATCTGTCCAATGCTGAGAGTGGAGTATTAAAGTTCCCAACTACTATTGTGTGGCTGTCTATCTTTTCCTTTAGATCTGATAATATTTGCTTTATATATCTGGGTGCTCTGGTGTTGGGTGCATATATATTTATAATTGTCATCATCTTCTTGCTGTATTGATCCTTTTTCCATTAAATAATGCCCATCCTCATGTCTTAGTACAGATTTTATTAAAATATATTTTATCTAAGTATAGCTACTCCTGCTTGCTTTTGTTTTCTATTTATGTGCAATATATTTTTCCATCCCTTCACTTTCAGTCTGTGTATGTCTTTGTAGGTCAGGTATGTTTCTTGTAGGCAGCACATGGATGTGTCTTTTTTTTTCTTTTAATTAATTAATTAAATAGTTGATTATTATTATTTTAATTTTTATCCATTCAGCCTATCTATGTCTTTTAATTGGGGCATTTAATCCATTTACATTCAAGGCTATTATTGATATGTGAGGTCTTAATTCTGTCATTTTGTTGGTTGTTTTTGATTGTTTTGTGCATCCTTCATTCCTTTCTTCCTCTTTTATTGTATATTCTTGTGGTTTGGTGCTTTTCTGTATTGATAAGGTTTGATTTCTTTTTCTTTCTAATTTGTGTGTCTACCTGACCAGTAAGTTTTATATTTTCAGGTATTTCATGATTGTTGTTATCCCTCTTTTTCTTCTAGATGTAGGATTCCCCTAAGCACTTCTTGGAAAAGTGAATTCTGATGATAACGAATTCTCTTAATTTTTGCTTGTCTGAGAAAGACTTTATTTCTCAAGGATAGCTTTTCCAGGTATAATGTTTTTGAGTGGCATTTTTTTCTTCTTTCAGTATTTTGAATATAGCATCTCATTCTCTCATGGCCTGTAGGGTTTCTGCTGAGAAGTATGCTGTTAGTCTAATGGGGATTCCATAAGTGGCGAGACACTTTTCTCTTACTGTTTTTAGAATTCTGTCTTTGTCTTTAACTTTGGACAGTTTAACTACAGTGTGTCTTAAAGAGGAACTTTTTGGGTTGAATCTACTTAGGGATCTTTGAGCTTCCTGGATTTGGATGTTCATAACTTTCCCAGGATTGGGGAAGTTTTCAGCTGTTATTTCGTTAAATAGGTTGTCAATATTTGTTTGTTTGTTTGTTTTCTCCTTATTCTGGAATGCACATAATTCAAATATTCATTTCCTTAATAGTATCCCATAGATCTTGTAAGCTTTGTTTATTCTTTTTTATTCTTTTTTCTCCCTGTGTTATTTAAAAACACCTGCATTCAAGATCAGAAATTCTTTCTTCTGCATGATCTAATCTGTTGTTTAGACTCTTGGATGTATTTTTTATTTCATTCAATGAGTTCTTCAGTTCTAACATTTCTTTTTGATTTTTTTTAAAGAAAATTAGGGCCAACCCCATGGCTCACTTGGGAGAGTGTGGCGCTGGGAGCCCCAAGGCCACGGGTTCGGATCCTATATAGGGATGGCTGGTGTGCTCACTGGCTGAGCGTGGTGCAGGCAACACTGTGCCGAGAGGTGCCATCCCCTTACCAGTCACAAAAAACAAAAAAAAACAAACAAAAAAAAGAAAATTATATCTATCTCTTTGTTATATTTCTTGTTCAGATCATGAATTGTTTTTCTGATTTTGTTGAATCATTTGCATGTATCCTCTTGTGTCTGTTTGTTTCCTTAAGATTATTAACTTGAATCTCTATTCCAGCTTGTTAGCAATTTCCAATTTTGGAGGATCAGTTACTGGAACAATATTGTGTTTCTCTGGTAATGTCATGTTACTTTGCTTTTTCACATTTTATGTTTCCCTTCATTGGTATCTGTCTGTCTGGTGGAACCATCATCTCTTTGAGTTTTGTATAATGGCTTCTGTGGGGAAAGACTTTGACCTGCAAATGCATCCTAGGGTGTCAATTGGGTAGAGTACAATGGCTTTGTTCTGGATGGGTTCAGTAGTTTAGACTCTGTGTAGTTTCTTTAGCTGTAATCCAATTTTGCTATGTCTGTGACTCAGTAGCCTATGCTTGGGAGGTTTGTGGTGGTGGTGGCACAGCTTTGCTGAGGTTTGGTTTGCTGGGTTGGTTCACAAGACTGTGGTGTGCATATGCACCCTGTGAGTTGGTCATTTTGCGAGCTAGTTCACTGGGGACAGGGTTGCTAGATTGATTCTCAGGCTATGAATGTGGATGTGTGGAATGTAAGGGTCTCTGGAACTGGTTTGTTCCAGAATGATAGGATTACTGTGCTGCTTCTTTGACCAAGGGTTGGCTTACCAAGGACATGTCATCCAGGCTGTTTCTCACTTGGATGTTTGTGCATGTAATAGCTCAAAGATTCAGGGTCAGGTCTTCCAGGGACATGCCAGCTAGGTTTTCTCTGAGCCAGGAGCATGGGCATGCTTTGGCTCATCTAGCTGTGTGCAGGTCTGCTGGTAGCTGGTCTGCTACATCACTTCTTGAGGCCAGGTATGAAATTGTGTTTACCTCAGCATTTTGAGAGTGTGTCAATCAAGGGCACAGCTGCTGAACCATTTCTTAGGTGGTGAGCAAGGCTGCTAGGTGGGGCTGCAGAGAGGGGGCTTGGTCAGCCACTTCTTGGATGGTGGGTGAGGAAGGGAAGGGTCTGATGAAAGGGGGTCAAGCCAGCTGCCTCTTGAGTGGTGGGCAAAGTCTCAAAGAAGGCTGAAGAGAAAGGGACTGGCCAGCAGGTTCTTGGGTGGTAGGCAAGGCCTCAAGGTGAGCCTGATGAAAGGAGGCCCAGCCAGCCACTTCTTGGGTGGTTGGTGAGGCTATTAGTTAGGCCTGCAGGGAGGCCTGGCCAGCCTCTTCTCAGATAGCAGGCAAGGCCTCAAGACAGAGCTTCAGAAAGGGGGCCCATCCAGATGCTTCTTGGTTGCTGGGCAAGGTTTGGAAGCTGGCCTACCAAGAGGCAGCCCAGCCAGCCAGTTCTCAAGCACTGGGCCAGGCTTTGAGGTGGACTGCAGAGAGGGGGCCTGGCCAGTCTCTTCTTGGGTGATGGGCAAGGTTGGTAGGCAGGCTTGCAGACAGGGGGCCCAGCCAGGCTTTCTTGGGTGGTGCATAAAGTTGGGATCCTTTCTTTTGGAATGGTGAGTGAGGCCATTAGGCAAGACTATTGAGGGCTAAACCATCTGGCCACTTCTCTGGGAGGGTGCAGATGTGCTCTATTTCCACTGGCCCGAGGGCCTGTTGGGGTAGAAAACTCTGAGCTGTTTTTCCAGGTTGGGGGTTCAGGTGCACAGAACTAAGCCAGCTGGTGGGGGAAGGGGGTGGGTGGGGAGGAAGGGGGTTGGTACACAAAGGTGGGTCTACCTATCTGATCTCTGGCCTGGGATGTGGGGTTTTATCAGTTCACCAGACCTGAAGTTGACTTCCCAAAATGAAGGACTGGGCACAAGGTGCATGGTAGCCTCTCTGGTGAGTGCACTGGGATAGTGGCAGAACCTTAAGGCTGGGGAAGTGACCCGGCTACTGGTCTCGGGGTAGGGAGTGATCTCACAATGGCTTTGGTTTCAAGATGGTGCTTTACCACATTAACTTAGGTCATGGGGTTGGGTGGTGGGAAGTGTACAGTATGCACTCCTGTTCTGCAATAATGTGCAATGCCTGTATCCTAGGCATCCCCCCACACTTCTTGGCTTTGGGCTCACAAAGGCCACGGAATCTTCCTATAAAAGGATCTGCAGGTCTTTGTGGTGAGGATGGGGATTGGTGTGGACCCTCTGCCTACCTCTTTTCCACAGAGGAAAATTTCTCCTGTGCTGATCCTCATGACAGAGATGTGACAGCTGAGGCCATGCACCTCTCTGCTTTCTATGCTGCCATTCTGGGCTTTTGTGCTCCACAGGGATCTCACTAGTCTCCTACTGCACTCCTGCACTCTCCCACAGATGTTCCTATTAATATTTTGCTGTCCGTTAGTTGTTCTGGTTCTTTTCTGTGGAAGGAACATTCCCTGGGCACCTCTGGTCAGCCATCCTTGTTAAATACTGGTTTGAATTCTACCTCGTACTGTTCCATCTCTCCAAGCTGCCATCCCAGGGTCCATTCTGCTATGAGCTCCCTACACCACACAGTAGATTCTGGGGAAACTAAAAAGACCTTCAGTCAAAGAGAAGGATTCCCCACTGGTGAAAAGGCCAGGCAACATGCCCAGCTGGAGAAGGTGCTGGCTTTTACTTTGGCTGTGTTCCAGAGGGCCCATCCTTGGACTGTGCTTATCCTGTCCAGGCTTCATAATCTTTTCATTTAGTTTTGAAACATAATGTGTCCTTAATCATGGACTTCAGGGATTGTGCTTGGCCCTGAGAAGTGCTATGGAGTTGTGAATGGAGACCCTGACTCTACGTGTTTTCTTCTGATTGGCTATTAGGAACCTTCCAGGAACCCTGGAAGGATGCTGTGCTATACATGTAAATCAATCATTGACCTTGGGTACCCATTTAAATAGTTGGTTTGAAAGCCATTAACCTCGGCTTTAGTCTTGTCTAGACTAAGATCTAGCTTTGTGACCTTGGGCAGTTACTTAACCTATTTGAACTTCAGGTTTATTATTCGTAAAATGATTTAGTTCTATTTTATCTCCAAGTTTTCTTCCAGGTCTATTTTTTATCGTTGTTCTACAAAAACAATGGGTTGTAAGTTTTTAAAACATAAAGAAGATGAGAGGGACTGAAGTTTCACATTTCATCTTGACTTTTGAATTAAGTGTACTTTTAGCTGACATTATTTGAATTTAATATGAAATGGCAAACATGTCAAACCATTCTGTCCTTGCAAGTCTAGTTCTAATGTAAATCTTTAATCCTGCCAAAGAGAAAAAAAAGTCTAATATTTTTGTATACAAACAGTCGATAGAATGCTAGGTTTATTTAAGTTTTAAAATTCTGTGTAGAGGAAGTAGTATCCTATAGTTATTAAATCAAACAGCTCTATGAGAAATTCCTTACCAAAATCAGGTATTTACAGTCAATTTTGCTGTGGAATGTTGGCTCTTTCTATACAGTTGTGAGATTTTTTCCTTCATCTTGAAAGAAGCAGAGCATTAAAATAGAAGATCGTGAACATTTTACCCTGAAGTTTAGGAGCTTTTTATTTTAGGGAGGAAAAGGTAAAAACTTTGGAATACAGCAGTATAATGTAGCCTAATGCAGTATAAGAAGGAATGCCCACATGTTTAATGCCCCACAAATGTGACTTCAGAAAACCACAGTAGCTCTTAAATGGTGCATTGCAGGAATAAAAACATGATCCAATCCTGAAAGCATTCCTGCTGGGTGGCTAGATGTTACTGCCTTTTAGGCCATACTCTTGTCAGGAGTAAATCAGATCTTGCACAACCTTTTATAGAGTGAGGCCGAGATTGTTCCCTTATATTTAGGAAAATATGCAGAAGGAGCTAAGTGTTTCAGCAAATTTTTAAGCTAATTGAACCAGTAAGGCAGAAGCCAAGAGACGGAGTTCTAATCCTGGAGCTCTGCTTAAGGTGGTGATATTGGAGGCTAATATATAAAGCGTGAATTATAAATGCCTGTTTGCTTGTCTGTCTTCCTGGCTAAACTGAATTCCTTGAAAAAAGCGACCTTGCTTTATAAATATATTTCTGTCTGTGGTGACCAGTACATGCATGGGACATAGTGGATCACCAGTAATTTTTTACAGAATCGAATAGAAAAAAAACCTTTAGAGCAGAGTAAAATAATAACAGCAATAAGCAAATGAAAAGAATGAGAAAATTTTAAGATTAAATAATAGGAATTTTTAGCTTTGTAAAATGAAGGATCCATTAAGTGCTTGTTGGCTTTCAGGTAATGTTCTGTTTAAAATGCATCCATATTTATTAAGCCCTTGTTTTTTTTGTACTAGGATGAAGTTTTGTGAAATTGAGGTTTTTGAATTTCAACAAAGATGGAGTTATATCTTAGAAATTAAAAACAAATTATCACAGGTTTGTGGGGGAGCAGCATCGTCTCTTGGGACCTTCAGTTGCTGCAATTTGGGGCACATTATACAAATACAACATTTTACTATCCTTTTACTAACTGTCATTAAGTTGACATTTTCATACTAGCTTCCTGGTCATCCATCCTGGGGACAAGCAACTTGAAATAGTGTAGGGAGAGAATGTTAGAGCCCTGGAAATCATTACATTTGGCATTCTGGAGTACAGGGTGGGTTCATAGTTCAGAGTACACTTGCGTGTGTTGGGGGGTGGGTATGTGTATTTGCCCTTTCCTTATTTGGCTTACTTAATACAACATGTTAAGACTATAAATATCCAAACTAAAAGAAAATGAAATAAAAGGAGCTGTATTCTACTCTTCCTGATACTAATTTATAACATTAGAGCAAAGACTCAGAGACAAGTGAAATATTTAGCAATCAGTTTTCAGTCTTTGCTTTTATGTATGTTACTGGTTTATAACTCGTGCCTTGAAAATGGGTGTGTAGTTTAAACATAGAAACAAAGATTTTGCACTTTAAATTGAGACTATAATCTCAATTTTGGAGTAGGGAATTCCTAAAATAACTTTGCTTTATAGAAAATGAGGTCGTTCAAATGGTAGACAGCTAATCCCAAGTGCTTTAATTGTCATCAAAAAACATAAAGAATAAAGTGTGCCATTTCCTCTTTATCTGTTTCCTTTGGCTTTGTTTTAGAGAAAACAATTTCCTTATCAATTTGCAGAAATAGTGCTAGCTTATATCTTAAGAGCGGATACTATCAGGTTTAGTACGATCACTGAAGTTAAACTATCTAACTGAGTAGAAGAAGGAAGCCTTCCTGGCATTAAAGCCAAACAGAATCTTAGTAAAATTTATAATACATCTGCTTGAGTTTTGCACTATTTAAATGCTCTTAATCCTAGAAATTGCTATTAATGTGATGTACTTTTTTTTAAACATTATCTTCTTCATTTTACTATTTCAAGGTTATTTTGCACTCAAAATTTGTAAAAACAAATATTGAGATCTCTATTTTTTCTATAATTTGAATTAGATTATCACACAAACATTTCATTTTCCCATATATGTCAGCCTTAAATTTTTGTTTCTTTCTTTGCTTAAATTAATTGCCAACTGTTTTAAAGGCAAAATCTTTTTTATTTTTATTTATTTATTTATTTTGAATTGTACATATTTATGGGGTACAGAGTTGACTATCAGTATTTGTGCACAGTATGTGATGATCAAATGGATCTTATTAGCATGTTCATCGTTACAAATCATAATTATTCTTTGTGTCCCTTACCCAATTACTCCCTAATCTCCCTCCCCCTTTCCCACCTCTAGTAACTATAGGTCTGTTCTCTCCTTCTGAAAGTTCAATGTTTTATTGTGACCTTTCTTTGTTTCTTAACTCCCACTTATGAGTGAGGACATGTGATATTTCTCTTTCTGTGCCTGGATTATTCCACTTAACATAATTTTCTCCAAGTTCATCCATGTTGTTGTGAATGACAGAATTTCATACTTTTTTTATGGTTGAGTAGTATTCCATTGTGTGTGTGTGTGTGTGTGTGTGTGTATATATATATATATATATATATATACACACCACATTTTCCTTATCCAATTGTCCATCGATGAACATTCAGGTTGGTTCCATATATCCTTCTTATATTTTGGTACCACAAGCACAGAATGTGACACAAAATTGGAAGAAAATGGAATTCATTCATTTGAATGTGGTTTTTTTTCCAAGTAATGCTAGTACAGCTAAATAAATTTCTCAAATTTTGGTATTTTTTAGGAGCAATCTAAATATGTTTCTTTTTAGTGAAGATTACATAAAAACACACTATATAAAATATTCATTTTGAGATTAAAATTTCTGAGCATCAGGAAACTTTGAAATCATTGCTGAAAAGTGGAGAAAGTCACTTTGCAGATTTTAAAACTGGAAATGTTCCTGATTCAGAACAAAAAACTGAAATAATTCAGGGTCACCTAGTGTATTTTTAAAATTTCTTTCAACAACAGCTGTGTACTGAATACTACAAGGAATGGGTTGGCCTCTTGGGTACTAACTGCCTTCAACAGAGGCATAAACTGTTTCCTTCTTAAAACATCTCTCCTTCCACAGGTCAGGACCTTTGGATGTCTTTCTTCTGGGTCCCCATAGCATCCTTTCTATACTTCCATCCCCAAATTGATTTTATTGTGTTGAATTTGCCTATTTATATGCTTCTCTTCTCAACCAGACTATGAGATCTTCAAAGTCAAGGACAGTGCTTTGTTAGACATTGTGTCTCAAGAAAAAAAAATGTGTATCTTGACACAAAATGCTTTCAACTAATTTTGTACTTTAGGCCATTAGATTGCCTCCTTTTCTCCCATTTTACCATATACAACACTGCAAGGAATGTTTTTTCATATAAAGCTTTATTTGTTTTATCAAATTTCTTTAGTAGGCTAATAAAAACACATTTCTATTTTGTGTTTTAGCAACATTACTAAGTAGTTTGCATCTGTTATCATAATTAATCTGTATACTAACCCACTGAACTGATTTTCAGAGGTTTTCAAAGAGTTTAACAGCTTGTCCAGAGCCACACAGCAAGTAAGAAAATCCATAACTATTTGAGCCCACAGCCTGTGTCCTGATGAATTATGCTATATTATTTCCAAGTAGTGGAATTAATAAATTAAAATTAAGAATAATAAAATTATCAATTATATTAATAAAGATAATAAAGAGATACAATTTTTGATATAGTGGATGCGCTACAGGACAGAAGACGTAATGTCTTGCTGTAGTTGTCAAAGCATTGTGTCATTAGTGTCCTTAGCATTTGAAATGTATGTCTTCCTATGTCTTCCTAAGGAGAGTTCTGTGCATATGCTGAGCTAGAAGAACACCATGGCATCTCAGCAATGTAGATCATCCTGCCTCCAAGTTTTCCTAACATATCTCCTTGACGAGAAGTAGATCAGAGAACAAGGTAGTCATTGTTAGTTGACACCAAGAGCACTTGATGAGGCAAGAGCACCTCACTCTTGTGGCATTGAAGCTATGATATTGATGTGGTCCATGCATCGATGGCCTCTGGCCTGTTTGTGACTCCTCTGATAAACAGTATGAACTACTGTTTTATGCAAGCCATGGACACAACTTTATTGGGTTTTTTTTTTTATTGGTTATGAATATTCGTGAGATACAAAGCTGATTATTACCACTCACATGGATACAACTTTGGAGCACAAATATTAACGTAACTCAAGTCGGAAAGCAAAGAAAGAACTATTGGCACAGGGAAGCTAGCTGACCCATGTAGACCTTCCAGAATTAGTCACTGTATAAACTATGCCTGGCTCAGTCTGAGGAGAATAGACCCAAGGATTTCTGTAGTCCATGCTTTTTTACATTTGCCCGAATCTCTCAATAAATGTAGCATGATTAATATAGTATAAAGGGGGCACTAAAGTGTGTTTTAATAGTTCAGGCAGTAACAGCATCCTTGGCCTGGTATGATAGAACAAGGAACCAAAGACCTGTGTGAGCGTCATGGAATAGCTTTTGTGTTCCTCAGTAAAATTTATCTCTTTTGGTATCATAATAATATACCATTGTTCTATAATATTGCTTAAGAGCTGGTGGTTCTGATTTAGACAGAAAGTATGTTCAAATTCCAGCTCTACAGCTTACTAAATGTGTGACTTTGGCCACATTACTGATCTTTTCTGAACCTCTGTATCAATTTCTATAAAATGAAGCTGATTATACCTTTCTAATTTTGATATGGTAAGGATTAGTTTGGAAATATGCAGAGCTCAGTGCCTAGCACATGGTCATTGCACAGGAAATGAGGACATGGTCGAGATGATGATGTCATCTGTAACTCTACTTACCCCACAAGTTTACTGTAAAAAGTCACATCAGATGTTCAGCATCAGTGGGTGCCATGGTCTATGTATACATTTCCCAGGGCTGCAGTTACAAAGTATCACAAACTGGGTGGCTTAAAACAACAGAAATTTATTCTCAGAGTTCAAGAGCTAGAAGTCTGAAATTCAGGTTTTGGTAGGGTTGGTTTCTTCTGAAGTTTCGGAGGGAGAATGTGTCTCATTCCCCTCTTCTAGTTTCTGGTGGTTGTTGGAAAATCCTGAGCACTTCTTGGCTGGCAGTTACATCACTCAGTTTTTGCTTTTGTCTTCATATACTGACTTTCCTCTGTGTGTGTCTGACTCCCTGTGTCTTCATGTGACCTTCTTATAAGGATGCCAGTCATTGATGTGGGGCCCACCCTAATCTAGTATTATCCCATCTTAACTTGAATACATCTTCAAAGACAACTATTTTCAAATAAGGTCACATTCTGAGGTAGTTGGAGTTAGGACTTCAATGTATCATTTTGGAGAACACAATTCTACCCACAATAGTCTACAGAGAACTATACACATGTAAAGCAGTGAAGTTATTATTTCTGATAGTGATGCTCATGGGTTACACAAAGTCAGAATACAAATGAGTGACTTCATCAGGTTACCCTGATCTCTCTATATGCCAATCACTTCTAGAAAGCAGCGATCAGGAGGGATTTTGAATATTCTCAAAGTCACAGATCACCAAAGTCATCAGACTTTTCCAATTTTGGGGTATAGTCTGTGTTCCAAAATGAGTTTTGATTTCCAGATGATTTTATGTTTTTCGTCTTTGGAGATGGTGACTACTGAGGGCAGTTAAATTGTCCTAGAGTCCAGGACATTTTCAAAATGACTACTGATCATGTGTCCATTAGGTCATGGAGTAGGGAATCAGAGAAGATGATTCATTCTTATTCCAGTGCCCTGGCTCTGGTGTTGACTCTCCCGACAGCCCAGAACTGCTTTACCTGAGCTCCAGCCCCACTGGCAAGAGCCAGGTCATGAGGCTGCATGACAAATCCCAGCACCAGCTCCATTCCTTTCTGAACCACTGAGTGGGAATCTCTTGATTCGAACCCATCAGCATCGTGCCTTCAATTGTCATTCCCCAGCAAGTGTGATTAGAGAGGAGTAGTTCTCAACGCCCCCAAGATATACAGTCTCCACAAGGATGCCAAAGAACTGTGACATTTAGGAAGGGCTCTGAGCTAAGAAAAACATCTTTCCTATGAACCTCCAAGTATTCTCCCTCCCCAAACACATGAATTAATGATCCCAGGTGGCAGTTGCAGGGCCAGCAGACGATGATGTCTGACAAGCTATCTTCAATTTATTTTCTCTTGCGTCCAATACACTTGGAAAATAATATTATGTTGTTGGCTAAATTGGAATCTTAGTCCTACTGATGAGTGTCTAAGGTTGCCAAATACCTACTGTTTTCTTCTTTCATAAACATATCTGAAATGTTATCTGCGGATCTAACTTCCAGGGATAGCATTTTTCTAAGGTCAGGGCATAGCACTGATGCTGCCTTATTTCCATTGAGGATTGATGTAACTCTGGCGATTCTCATCTATTCACTTATGAAATCTTGTGATTATACTGTATCCTTTCTGGGCCCTTAAATCTATCTATCCTCCATCCATCCACCTATCTGTCATCTGTCTATCTGCAATAGTATGTTATTTATTTGCATATATAAAAACATGTTAATGAACCAAAATATTTAATGGTCAAATTTGAAAGACTAGAAGTACAAACAGTGGTGGATTTTTTTTCCAGGAATAATAGGCATCTTCTTTTTTTTTTTCTCGAGCTTCAATTTCACCATTTTTTTCTTTTGTCCTCATTATTCTTGAACTCTTATATACCCTGCTAGATTTTAATTAACCCTTGTATACCCTGCCAGTTTTTGATCTTCTTCATATTGTATTTATTTTTCCCATCATGGTATCTTTCCAGATTCCTCACCTTTTTGCCTCTCTGTCTTCTTTCTTCCCTCCTTTCCTCCTGTCCTCCCCACCTGCCTTCCTCTTTCTTTCCTTTTCTACCTCTTTCACAATTCAAAAAGAATTAAAGGTGAATCACAAGATGTAGAGGACGAAGAAATGCAAGAAGAAAGAGAGAGAGAGAAACAGATGTTAAGAAACAAAGAAAGAAAGACAGAAGGAAAAGAAAAGGTAAGCATAAAGTAGTAACATGGGAAGATGGAAACAGGGAAGAAGACAGCACCTAAAAATGCAACCCTAATATTAGTGGGCAACATATATAGCCTTGAAGTTTTGCCCAATGAACACCAAAATGGATATTTGACCAGTTATAAAATGTACATTGTCCCTAACAGAAAATCATATTATTTGCTTAACAAAATGGAAAAATAATTAAAATTTGGAACTAAGGTAAAGTAAGGATTTCTTAATTAAATGCCTACCCCTGAACTGTCTTTCAACAACCCAGAAATTTAGATGCAATAATTTCAATTCAGTGGGAAAGAACGGAGCTGAGCACTTCACTGAGGCATTGGCCACTCAGTGCAAAGCTGTATCCCCCAAGCTCGGCTGCAGGGAAGCCCAGTGGGGAGAGCAAAGGATCTGGAGTCCCAACACTTGGGTCTAAGTGTTCATATTACTTACACATCATGTCACCTCAGGCAAGTCTCCTCATCTCTTTGCTCCTCAAGGGAAAAACAAAGAAAAAATCTTAAATACATAGTAGTATTATTATTAGTTATTAATCGTTGCCACCCAAAATTATTATGTTGCAAGTGCATTATAAATCTCAGATAATCCCATTTTGTGGACCATGTAACATTGCTAAAAATGTTGATTCTATTTAATTTAGTTAATTTAGTATATTGAATTTTTCATGGAAAAACTTTTAAACCTTTTTTTTTAATAGCAAAAGGATTTTATTTTCTGTTTTTCAGGTCACATTTTCTGTTGACATATGTTAAAAAAATGCATATGGAGGGCAGCCACTGCAACAGCTCAATATTCTTTTGGATTACTTTTTTAAGGAAAAAAAGAGAGCAAAAACTTATAACAACACCTGCTATTCTGCAGAATTTGACCTGACCCCTTTCTCCTTTTCTTGTTATTATAAACATCAGGCTCTTTAAGTGAGAGCTGTTTAAAGGATCGAGGGCTGTGAGTGTTCCTTCCTAGATCCCAGATGCATTGGGAGACGGATGGGCTTTTGATCTTTATTTTATGAGTGTCTGATAAATTGCCTCTGGCACCTGGCAAGTGAAATTTCACTATCTGAAAACTAACCCTCATGTCAAACAATGTGACCAGCCTCGGCCTCTCAACTGAGGACCTCTGGAGCTGGGCGGAGGACGCCTTCTACTTCCTGCACAGGTCTCCACCATGCTCAGAGATTTACATACTTTTAATTTCAGAGGGAAGAAAGGATTATTAAAGGATTTCTATGTTATGCAAAAATGTGTTTTTTGAAGGATTTCATCACAGCTCTCATTCTAAGATTTTTGAACAAGTCAAATAAAGACTTCAGTACACTGTTTAGCCTGAAAGAAAGGCTGGTAACAGGATGAAGATTTGCAACTTCGGGTCACAAGCCTCTCCTCACTAGGACCGGTCTGTGTGTTGATACAAGAAGAATGCAGGTGGTCTTTTTCTAGGGATGGAAAAGCTATAAAAAAAAAAGTCATCGGCAGCAACTATTATCACCTTCATTTTAACATCTTAGCCTGGGGTAACTTAACCCCAAGGAAGAGCTCTATTTTTTTTCTCTATTGATAGAGATTCAAATATGCAGATATTTTAATTTTTAAGAAGAAAGAAAAAAATGAGAATTATACTAACACTCTCACATTGTGTTGCTTCATAAAAGAGAAGGATGGGGCTCGCTGGCGAGTGCAGTTGGTTAGAGCATGGTGCTGATAACACCAAGGTCCAGGGTTTGACCCCTGTACTGAGCAGAAAAATAAAAAAAATTAAAAAATAGAAGTGAAGCACTTAAAAGAAAGAGAAACCCGTGAAAGTAACAAAAATAAATGAAATAAAATAAAATAAATAAAAATAAAAACATGAAGCATCCTAAAACTTTCAATGGGTATGTCATCATGACAGTGGGGACACAAGTCCCATGACCAGAGGCACATAAGAGTATATACCATAGAGCCACTTTTCACTCTTTTTTCCTCTTACTCTGCTTTCTAAACTTGCCTTTTTAAAAATAGCTGTTACCCAATACACTCACATTTTCTCTCTTCTCCCAAACTTTGAAGAGACTATTTTTAATCTTTTAAAGTTTTCTTCTGGATTGCTGCTTCACGTACTTTCTAGGACATCTTACAAAGGTCTAATACTGTTAGCTGGATGGATTTGAGTTGGTCATAGTAAAGTCTTGTTTCAATTTATATATTTTTGCATCCAATAAGGGATTTTTGTGTTAGGCCTAGCTGTCTGAAATACAGTGACTCTGTTGTAAAAACAGCAGTGCCCTAGGTTAATCATTTACTTATCTAGCAGCACTTATTTATTATTTATTTAGCAAGCAAAATTTATTATGCTCAGTTCTGAGTATATAGAGGTTAATTGGATATATTTCTTGCCCTCGAGGAGCTCATAGTCTCATGAGAGAGAGACACATATGTGCACAAGCAAGTAAAATACAATTTTTGTGGTTGTTTTCTTAGAAGTCTGTATTTAGAAGAATGAGGCTAGAATGGGGCAGGAGGAGAAACTTAGAGGTGATATATGTGTTAAGTATTGAAAAACTAAGTAGATATTCTTCAGGTAATCAAGGCAAGTAAAGCAATCCAAGCAAAAAGAGCAGCTTGTGCAAAGCATCCAGTCTTGAAAGGACATGGCAGGTGGAGGAAGCAGGAATGGGATCCAAGTGAGGGATGGCAGATCCATGGGGGCGGGGGGCAGACTCATCAGTAGTGGCAGGGCTTGAATGCTGCCATGAAAATTTGCAAATAGAAAAACAAAAAGAAAAAGTGAGATGCAGAGCTTGCACATGTGTTTGTAAAAAGTGAAA
Source organism: Galeopterus variegatus (assembly GCF_000696425.1). Classification (NCBI taxonomy): domain Eukaryota; kingdom Metazoa; phylum Chordata; class Mammalia; order Dermoptera; family Cynocephalidae; genus Galeopterus; species Galeopterus variegatus. The sequence goes on along the minus strand of NW_007726182.1, from coordinate 807,080 downwards.
GGCAGTATATTTAAAAGTATAAGTTAGTTTTGAAACAGAAATTGTTCTATCACCAAGCTACATCCAAGACTTGCAAACTCCTATGATCTGTCCTGTGGTGAAGACTGTTAATCGTAAGAATTAAATCACTGCTCACAGACCTCAGCAGAGTCTCCATTTAACATCTCCAATTTGTCAAGGAATCATTATAAAAACGTAATTTTAAAGGTGAAATTCCAAAAAGAAATCAAGGCTTTGGTTCAGGATCAGAAAACCAATCATGCATTTGGGTCCTAAAGTTTGGAATCCGTGTTGGTTTCATCTATAACACAACAAAGCAAATCAAAGCAGCACAAACATGGAGATAGGCTTTATGGAAAGAGCAGTGGACTACAGGTCCAGAGTCCTGAGATCTGGTCCTGAGTCTGCCAGGATTTAGAGAGTTTCTTGACTGCTCCAAGGTCTCAGTTTACCTATTTTGTATTTCTCGTATGGCAACACTTGTTATACTTGAAATGTTTCATGTAGGTATACTCCACTAGACTCTAATGTCCAAGAACACAGCAACCTTGACTCTATTGCCTACCAAATTAACCTCATGCTTAGTACAGTTAAGTGAATTTTAACTGTTTAATTTGTTAAATGAATGAATTTATGAGGATTGGGCAATATGTAGGTTCTACCTGGTTCTATGAGTCAATCATTTCTGAGGATTGTTAATTATTTTTCGAGATGAATAATTGTGCTGCTTTTTCTGGATTTTCTCCTTATAAAGAGGTGGTGTAGAGAGAGCAGTATTAAAGAGCAAGGACTCTGATATCACACTGCTTGGATTTGGATCCCAGTTCTATGACTTTGGTCCAATAAATTCACCTCCATGTGCTTCACTTTCCTCATATATAAAACAAAGATAATAACAGCACCCATACAGGGGAATGTCATGAGCATTAAAAGGGTTGTAGTATGTAAAGTGCTCAAAGCAGTCCTTAGAACACACTACATACCAATAAATGATTATTCTTATTTCTAAAAATTCCCCTAAATATATTTTAGCATATTGAATATATTCTTTAACAAATGCACATTATTGATTTCTTTCCAGACATTTCTAATTTTTAATCTGGACTCCATCCACAGGATTTTGAAATTCCTCTGATTATGGTGGCCTAAGACGTTTTTATGGTTCTGCCATTTCTTGCTGTGAGAGATTGGAAACATCATTAACTTCTCTGAATTCAGCATGGTAAAGTTACTTTCCAAAATCTCCTGGCCAGTCAATGTTATAGTCAGGCTAAACTCCAGGTCACCTGTTCCCAGCAAGTCCAGAGCAGAGGAATCAGATCTGCTGGTTCCCAAGATGCTGGTAGTGCTGTCACCTGACCACTTTAAACAAGTTTGCCCTTCCACCAGCACACTATAGGAACACATCCTTGTTGGGCATCGACTCTTAGTCATTTTGTGGTAATACAAAGTGGAATAGAAATTGGTCCTTATCTTCAAGAAGCTTTTAGGCTGTTGGTGGGTGGGGAGAGGGGGTGGAACTGACAGACAGAAAAGCCAGCTATAATACAGAGTAACAAATGCCGCTAGACTGCCCTTTCTTACTTTTTCTAATTCTTATTTTATTTTATTTTATTGGTTATGCATATTCATGGGGCGTAAAGCTGACCATCACCACTTGTGCCAAGACGTAATGGCCAGATCAAGACTATCAAGATGCCCATTACCACAAATTGTGATTATTCCCCATGTCCCCCACCCAATTAATCCTTGACCTTCCTCCCCCTGCCCCATCCTGTACCACACTCTGCAACCCTAGGTCTGCTCTCTCCCTCTGCAAGTCCAGCACACCACTGTGGTCTTTCTTTCCCTCCTTCTTTCTCTCTTAAGCTCCCACTTATGAGTGAGGACATGTGCTGCTTTTCCCTCTGTGCTTGGCATATTTCTCTTAACATAATTTTCTCCAAGCTCATCTATGTTCTTTCTTTCAATACTTCACTATCTTCTACAGAAGGTAGACTGAAAAGTACCGTTCTCTTGTTTAGAGATCATGAAAGAGTGAGAGGAAAGTAGTCTCTCTTCCTGGGGCTTTACAGGGTTTGGATATGTGGATTCAGAGGGAAGTTTCTGAGGCTACTTGGCTTTTCCTTCAGGGCTCTTAAACATTTCCCTGCAGAAGACAGCGGCCCATGCTGTTCATTCCTGGACTCTCCTTCTGGGAGATAAAAAGTCGGTCTGTCCCCCATGTGCTGCCAATACACAGTCACATGTGGACTCTCCGTTAGGCCTGCGATCACCTCAGCATTAAAACAATCAAACCCTGGTTTCCTCTGAATATAATTTAAACTAGTTTTCTAAAATCATAATGTGAAGAATATTTCCTCATCAGTTGTTCTCAAGTATCTAAAGCCAGATGGAATTTTAATGTTCTGAGTAAATTGACTTTATTTGCCAACACACACACATACTACTTGAGCTATTTTTTTCATGAGGATGAGACAAACTCATGAAAAACATATTATTGTGTTACTACATACCAATAATTGATAAGTATAATACAAACAGTTGGCCTTAAAAGGCTCAGATCCATTGGATATGCATTGGACCCTCTTGAATATATGATAGATTTCGGAAAGATAAGAAATCCACCCAGTCCATTGTTTGCACTGGCATTTAGAGTGTTGACAAGAAACTGCAGTTTAACAGCTATGTTTTTCATGTTTATAGAAAGAAGAATGCTTGTAAAAGTAAGTAGGAGAATAAAAAGAATAAAATTCCTACACACAGCCCTCTCTCTGGCTTTTTCTCTTCTGTCTCTGAGGGTCAGATAACTGAAGCAGTCTGAGTAAGCAGACTGCTATTATATTGAGTGGAAATAGCATGCTGTTTTTTTTTTCTTTTTCTTTTTTTGCATCCTCTTTTCGTTGTTGATATTTAAACTGGGTCTTAAACACAGCAGTACTTAAAAAAATATTTGCTGAATAAATTGAATATCTACCTAGTCTGTTGGCATGTGGGGTCTTTACGTAGGTGACGTGGGGACCAGGCATTGCAGGCTTGATTCACACAATGCATTATTTAAAAACTAGACTCCCTGGTGAAGAAGTTAGGCAAGAGGACCAGGCTACAAAAGACAGGTGCTGGGCCGGCCCGGTGGCGCACTGGATGGTGCGCCGCTTGAGAAGCGTGGCGGCGCTCCCGCCCGAGGGTTCGGATCCCACATACAGACTGGTTCCCTCTCGCTGGCTGAGCGAGGCACAGGAGCAACGCCGAGGGTTGCAGTCCCGTTGCCGGTCCCCGGTCCGGTGCGGGGGCAACACTGAGGGTTGCGATCCATTGCCGGACACGGAAAAAGACAAAAGACAAAAAAAAAAAAAAAAAGACAGGTGCTGTGACTACAACCAACTTCATCTCTCCGTCAGTCACACGAAGGGTGGGAGGGAATGTGGTGTGTATGTATGTATGAACATGTGAGTGCTTATGTGACACATGACACGTGTAACATGCACAGTTTCCTATGAGTAGGTAGGAAGGAATTGGGAATCCAACAATTTTTGTATTGCTGTTTTCTCTCAGAAACAAGAAGCACAGACGTCTGCAATGTGTCAGGGAATGGAGACATTGGGACGTGTCTGGTTTTGATATTATTAAATGACCAGTGAATTAAAGTAAGTGAGGGGATCAGTGTGGCTTCTCTGCTTTGCAGATAAGCTGAGATTGGAGTGTGAGATGGTGCAGTCTAGCCAGGTTAGGAGTGGATGACCTGCTGCTGATGAGAGGTAGTTGAAAAACAGTTCCACTTTAATTGTTTTATTGTCTACTTTATATTATCAGGGCTGTGGGAGAGAAGAGTTATAGATAACAAAAATGACATAACCCATGTGCCTAAGAAGCCTCTGTCAAAAGGCATGAGAAGCTTCTTTGGGTATATCACATTTCATTTGGCAAGAATCTCTCTTAGAGTGTCTGGAAAAATATACAGGAAGGTCCTGTATGTACTCTTAACACAGGCCTGCAGAGAGAGGTTTAATCAGCAGTATAGCAAACTAATGTTTAGCAATAAAAAAGTTCACCGAAGTCTAGTCTGTTCAGTGTTTTAAGGTTCTCTCATGGCAACTAGAGGGGCAGATGTTTTCTTAGCTCTGGAACTTCTTAGGACAGATAATAAATGTGCTCTTCCAGTAACATGTAGAAGTGTCACTGAGGAATGGACCCAGCCATCAGAGAGGCCTGGGTTAACATCCTGGTGTGATCATTTAATAGCTGAGCAGTGAAAATGAATTTTATCTTGGTCCGAACCTCAGTTTTCTTATCTGTAAAACAGAGATAATATACCTATCATACAGTGTTGTGGGGTTTAAGGATGATAATAAAAGTAAAAAAGGTTAATACAATGGTTTTAATAATACATCATCAAATCTAAGATACCAACAAAGATAAGTTGATCACCAGATTTAATTATAACATTTGGGTGGAAGGAGCAGAGTACAGCTTAAATATGCTATTTGTATTTTGTTTTTAACTAATCATCTCTAAGACACATTATTAATCCATTTGGTACATGTTACTTTCCTTTTTAGGTTCAACATCAATATTTGAGGCTAATCCTACAAATATGGAGTGGAGTCTAAAGGTCTTCTGAATCAATTTTGGCCATTAGGGATTCCAGAGAATGCCGTGGTGAAACTCTCTTTTTGTAACTCCTGTTTGCTTTCTTGACAAAGCACCTTTATGACTGACAGATTAATTTTAGGTTTGTCAAATACCGAGATTCTTTTCTTCCTATCACTCAAAGAATTGCCTCTCGTGGGAAGTCCAGTAACCTCTTTTGAGAGAAATTGGAGTCCTTCTGACACATTCTGATGCTTGTAAGAGAGTGTGTGATGTCTGGGAGGATATAGAAGAATTTGCTAGTTGGTTTGCATACCTGTCAGTCATCATGGCTTGGGCCTAAATTGTCACTGCTGTCTTCTAGATTAAAAAATCTTTGTTATTATTGAGACATTCAGAATTTTACTGACATTGAATTGAGGGACAGGTGATGAGCGATCTGTTTAAATAAAAAAAATAGTTTTTTTTCAGTGTTGCTTCATAGTATAATCTTGAAACATTCTAAGCAACAATTAATGTTATACATTTAAGCTTAAATCTGACTGTGTGTAATGTTACCAATGAAAATTACTAACCAGAGGTGGCTATTGATGAATGAATACCTTGTGAATGAGCTGTATTTGCAGGTAAGTAAGCAGTGAAAACTCTCTCATGATCATCACTCTGCCTCACTGTTGACAAGCTGCTCTTGACAATCAATTGCAAGCTGTGTTTAGTTTTGAAAACAACAATCTTGAAGTATACAATACTGTATACATATCTCATAACATCACATTGTACCCCATACATATATACAAGAGTATTTCAGAAAGTTCATAGAAAAATAAAACTAAAAGATAATATCAACCTTTCCATGAACTTTTTTTGGAGTACCCTTGTACAATTTTAATCTGTCAATTAAAATTAAAATATAATTTAGGGCTGGCCCCATGGCTCACTGGGGAGAGTGCAGCGCTGGTAGCGCCGAGGCCGTGGGTTCGGATCCTATATAGGGATGGCCGGTGCACTCACTGGCTGAGCATGGTGCTGACAACACCGTGCCAAGGGTTGCGATCCCCTTACTGGTCAAAAAAAATTAAAAAATAAAATAAATAAATAATAATAATAATAATAATAATAATAATTTAAAAAAAGAAAATGACACAAAAAAATTAAAGTGCATCTTCTAAATGGAAAGGAATCAAGGAAATATAGTGTTATCAATGGCATCTCCTAGCTTGTTCAAATTATTATCAATAACAATTCAAATGTTTATCCTTTATAAGGAAAGGGCACCTGAATGTAGATGTGTACGTGTGTGTGCATCCTCCTCTGCTTTTGCAATAGCTAGCTTTATTTGTTTTCTTCTCTGTTACAATGCTTGCTTTGTTGGCACACCCCTGGAATCAAGTTCATTAACTTCTTAGTGAATTTGAGCTTTAGAAACAGTGTATCCCAGTGGTGTAGACCCAAGAAAGAATGACTCTTTGGCAAGCAGATTGCAGATTAAATTTCAGCTCTTGACACATGGTAGCTGTGTGGTTTTGGTCAAATTATTTGATCTCTGTGAGCCTAAGTTTCCTTATCTGTAAAATTACTATGATATTCACTTTTCAGTTTATATTAGGCCTATATGCTCCACTTTGAGTCTGTTTCTCCAGTTGCCAACATAAATCCAAGTATGGGACCCACAAATTGTAGCTTTAAGATTATTGCCATAGATTATTAAAATGATGGCCTGTTGTTTTGTAGTTTGCAAAATATTTTCTTAAACACTAGCTTAGGTTTTATTTTATTTTATTTTTTTAATGTTAGTTGCAAGTTTAGTTTTATTAGAAACAGCCAAACTGTTTTTCAGAATGGCTGTATAATTTTACAGTTTCATTATCAGTAAATGAGTGATCCAGTTCTGAGTGTTTTTATCTTCAATTTTATTTATATTTATTTTTGTTGGGTACAGTGTGTTGTTTAATATATGCTTATACTGCACAATGATTCACTTAGGGTAGACAGCATGGTTTTTGTTTGTTTTCCAATTTTTTTTATTGAAGCATAATTGATTACATATATTTGCAAGGTACCAAGTTGACTATCAATAGTTGTGTACAATGTGTGATGTTCAAATGAGGATAGTTAGCTTATTCATCATTACAATATGTAATCCTTCTTTGTGTCCATTAACCAATTTCTCATTAACCTTATGTTTTATAATATTACTGTGAGACAGAGCAATAATAATTTTATTAAAATGACAGAAGATTTGCTTAAAAAACAAATCTCTTTACTTTCAGTGCAATTACTTTTTACTTCCTTTTTGCCTCTCAGTGCAAAACGGAATACCTTTTGGGGGCATCAAAAGTCAGATTTGATGAAGATATCTGTTTATGTAGTACTCTTTCAGTATAAGTAATTTCTGCGTAAATGTAGTTTGCTATTAAACAGGAAGCTGCAGACATGTGTTCATATTATTTAGGCCCCAAAACATTCAAGGGGCCTCACTTGCAGTGAGGTAGCTATATCAAGAGAAGGCAACCAGACCTTAACCGTGCAGTGTAGAAGGTGGAAGGGCTAGGGTGGGAATTACAGGTCAGAGGAGTACATGCAGAGACAGATCTCTTAGCCCGGCACTTAAGGCCACCAGAATGGTACCCTGACAATTAAAAACCTATCTATCTATGAGATAATGTTGCCCCTAGATATTTTTTTCTCTGCTGACTTCTAACCCTAAACTTCTGGAATTCCATGATCCAACTGCAATCTCGGGCCTTGAGCCTGGATGAGCCTCAGCCCTGGAATCACTAGTTTAGTTTCTGTGTGCCAAGTTCAAGCAGAGTGCACGGTTTTTGGAATCCAGCTTTGGTGCATCCCATCCTGTAACTATGATGTATGATAAAAAGAAAAATTTCAGCCAAACTTGACTATGTTCAAAGCAAGGTGCTAGTGAAAGAATGAGAAGGAAAATAAGTGCTCATGGATTAATGGCTCATGATAAATGTTTTATTATAAGAGCTTGTGAATGATTAGATAATTCTTACTTCCAAGAGCAGAATTTAAATATTTCTGCCTGACTTTTTACCAAAGTAAATAAATCACTTAAGTATCTACTTAATGGTCAAAACTTCATGTGCAAAAATAAAAGATAGGAAAGATAATTTTTCTTGTAAATGATCAATATCTGAATCATTCACTGCTTACTTTTTAAAAAATAGTATTTACCGCTAGTTGAGCCAACTTACTAACATGTTCAGTAGATCATGAAATATATTGTATGTGACACCTATCCATTCAGCAAAATAAAAATAAAGTAAAGTGAAGATTATTCTGGCCAGCTGTGATTGTTAGTAGAAACCAAACATTTAATGAAATAGTTTACTCAAGTTTATAAAAGTCTATAACTATTCCAGGCCAATTCTCCCCTCCTTACACCCACGCAATTCCCACTGAGTGTACCACGTGCCTGTTTGAGGGCAGAAACCAAGCATGGTGTCCATTTGAGCTAATTTTCGTTCTCAATGTACTGATGCCAAATTATCTTGGAAACCCTTATGAATCCAATTTATATCCTTTTAAAAGCCTGAAAGCATATATACCTATTGATTTAAGCTTGGGGGGAAACATTGTTAATATAATTTGAAAGAGTGGTTCAAGTGCTTCTTGTACCTGTATCAAAGATTTGGTATTATTGGTTTTCACTTAACCCTTCCTTGTCATTTCAGATACAACTATTATAAAGATCAACTGCTTTGTCCTGGTCACATTTTTACATATCACGTGTTGTTCCTTCCTAAGACATTTAAAAGCTGTAAAATGACCCTTCGAAAGCTCTAAGTCGGCCACATCTGGAAACGTCTTTTGCCTTTCAAATCAGCCAAATCAAGGTGCATTTTATCATACATGCCCTAGAGTCTTGGAAATGAACTAGCAGGTTGTGAAAATCCTGTGTAAACTATGAAGTATTTTAAAGATGACAAATGGTAACATTCGTGTATGTACTTTTCCATTATCAAAATAATTGAGAGCCTGACATTGCATTGTTTAGCACAGTGCACAGCACATAGTAGGTGTTCATGCATTTAATTTTTTAATAGACACTTCCTTGCTATATCAGTCACATTAATAAAATCCATCTGATAAGTATTTCTAGTATGTGACTATTTTCCTCAGCTGGCAAAAGCTAAAATTTGATGTTTTTACTTTTTCTTGACCAGAAATGTGATAGAAGAGAATCTGTATTTGTCCAAAATCCACAGCTGTGTTTCAACCTCTAGGCTAAAGCTTCCAGAGGAAAGTTCTGTTTTTTTCTTGAATGCAAAGATTTGCAGAGTTAATTTGACAGTCATTTATTTTAAAACTAAACTCTGTCTTGGAGATAATATTTTACCTAATTGTGCACATATATAAAGGAAAACAACAATAAAAAAACCCAACAATATAAGGAATAGAATTTCCTTTGCCATCTTTTCCAATTTGCCTTTTTCTATAAAGTTAACATTATGCTAATAATTTGAATTATATACAGTTTTTAACGTCAGGACACTATATTACATTTTAAAAGTGTATCAGCAAAAGCTGATTTTCTTTTCTTAGAAGAATTGGATACCTGAAATCTTAACTACTCTCTGATGAGATAGATAGAGGGAAATAGAAATGTGTATTTATTTAAATGTACATTTCTTTGGGCTGGAAGATGTATTCCATAGGAAGGAGCTTCCCTTTTTTGGAATAAGACATTGTGAGAACTGAGTAATTGAAAAAAAATATGTGGGCTACTCTGTATTTCCCTCTAAGAGGTAGGTGAGTTGGGTGGAGATCTCCAGTTGGTATAGTGAGGGAAGAGATGGGGAAGGGGTGGTCTCTGGTGGGATTCTGGCTGGTTGTTGAGAGTGGAGGGTCCATAAGGAGAGAACTTCCTGCAGAACGAGTTCGGCGAGATGAATTGATACATTGGTAGGTAGGCTTGGCTGAAAGCTTAATTAATTTTTTTTTCTGTCCTCCCCCAAATCTTGATAGTATTTGGATTGTAAAACTGGTCAACTCTTCTATTTGCAAAAGGCTGCCTGAAGTAACTATTCTGTCTGAAAGAGTATCCAGTGATAGGGAACAAATTCATTAACAATTTTAAATAAGATTAAAATCCAGATGAGATTCTGTGGAAGTGTAATCAAGTTTAGAGAATCAAGTACTCAACAAGTATATGAGGAAAAAAGTAATTTCTTCACCAGAGAGCAAGTAACACATTATCTACTCCATTTTTAGTGGGGCTTGCTTGACAAGATTGATATTAAATTGCAGTGCTGATTTTGTGTAAGAAAGGGAAAGAGTAATGCTTTTATTCAGTATGTTCTATATACTAACTACTGTTAGCCACTTTACCAATGATATTTTATTTCATTCTTATAATGACCTTATGGCTTACAGGGGTGGGCATGGGAGATGCCCAATTTTGTGAAGAAAGGACAAGAGTCTTTAAGAGCTAAGAATGTTGTCCAAGGTCATAATCCTGGTATTTTCTAGATCCATAATTTGAATCCAAGACTGTTTGAATCCAAAATTCAGTGTATTAAAAAAGTTTGGGCAGTCATTTGAAAAAGTACCTCTATGCCTTTAATAAACTTTGAATCCATTGTCCATGCTTATAAAATTCTGCTCTTGACATGGTCACATCTTACCTCCCTTTATGTGGAAATTTCATTAGGACCACTTATAAGTGATACAAAGTGTATGGTTTCATTCTGCAACACCAGTACTATGAGTAGAACATTAATGTGGAAGAGAATGCTCATGAAAATGCAAAGTAGAGTGGTGGAAATGAGGTGTTTATGTGTTCACACATATGTGTATGTAAGATTTAATACCCTCAACAAGATGCACATTGTCCCATTTGGTCCTGTTTTCCCAAAGCTTACATTGCCATGAATGGAGTCTTTTATAAAATTGTGAATGGACCTGTTGGCCATTTGTATGTCTTCCTTTGAAAAAAATGTCTGTTCATCTCCTTTGCCCATTTTTTAATTGGATTATTTTTTTTTTACTATATAGTTAAGTTCTTTGTATATTCTGGATATTAATCCCTTGTTGGATGTATAGTTTGCAAATATTTTCTCCCATTCCACAGGTTGTCTTCCCACTCTGTTGATCATTTCCTTTGCTATGCAGAAGCTTTATAGTTTGATATAATCCTGTGTGTTTATTTTTTCTTCTGTGCTTTGGGGATCTATTCATAAGGTTTTTACCCAGTCTTTCCTGGAGTGTTTCTCCTATGTTTTCCTTTGGTAATTTTATGTTTTTTTCACCTTATATTTAAGTCATTAATCCATTTTGAGTTGATTTTGGTATATGGTAAGAGGTACATGTCCCTTTTCATTCCTTTACATATGGAAGTCCAATTTTATTGGACAGCACCATTTATTGAAGAGGTGGTCTTTTTCCCCAAAGTATGTTCTTGTTGCCTTTGTTAAAGATCAGTTGGCTGTAAGCATGTGGATTGATTCCTGGGTTTTCTATTCTGTTCCATTGATCTGAGTGTCTCTTTTTATGCCAGTACCATGCTGTTTTGGTCACAATGGCTTTGTAACATAATTTGAAGTCAGGTAGTGTTATGCCTCCAGCTTTATTTATTTTTATTTTTTTGCTCAGGATTGCTTTGACTATTCAGGGTCTTTTGCTGTTCCATATGAGTGTTAGGAATGCTTTATCTATTTCTGTGAAGAATGTCATTGGTATATTGATGGGGATTGCATTGAATCTGCAGATTGATTTGGGTAGAATGAACATTTTCACAATGATGGTATGTAGTGCTACTCAGAGAAGAATCTGAACAATATACCTTTTAAAAGAAAATTGATTTCTCTGAAATAAGTGCTTATCACAGATTCCCTGCACTGGAAAATGATTGTTCATCATGTGTGGTAACTTTTGTTTACTATGCTGCAAAACTGCTTTCTCACCCAGTGGTTTAATTAACCAGACTATTATTCTCTTCACCCCCCCTCCTTTTTCCTTATTGTTGTGTGTGATTGTAGCTTACCCATTCAGACACCTTTTATTCCTACTCTGAGAGAATCATGTGTGTCTATCATCAGCATGGAAAATTGTAGTTAGTCAAGGAAAGTTTTCTTTAGTATGTAGAATTTTCTATTTCATCATCCTGACCTAAATGTATTCCAAAGTTTAGAATTGAAAAAAAAAATCTACCTTATTTTTAACTTTGCAAAGTAAGCGGTACTGTAAATGAACTGTAAGTTATTGCTTCTTTAGTGCCTAGTAGAATGTTGTACATATTCTACCGAATAAGGGATGTGTGATAAACTCAATTTAACTTGATGTTCTCTACAGCCCTTTCTAGATCTAACATTCTTTGATTTGTTGATTCAATAATTTAAAATATATTTGAGTTCTACCACATGAATCATACTATTTTAAACAATGGGGTACAACAGTGAAAAACAAATGTTCTCCCTCCTTAAACTTGTATGCAAGTATCAGGATGCAGATAATAAAGATATGAACAAATAAACAGGTAATAGAAACAGGGAACCAGGTAGTGTGATAAGGTTTGTGAAGGACAATGAAGTACAGCACAGAGCATAAAGAGTTGGGGGTTGTTTTAGATAGGATGCTCAGAGAAAATTTTTCTGATAAGATACAACTTGAGTAGGTGACCTGGAAGAAGTGAAGTATTAAGCTGGGCATGTATTCAAGAGACAAGCATTGCAGGCAGAGGAGAGGCAAGGATAGGAAAGAGATAGTTGGGTTCAAGAAACAGCAAGGTACACAGTGTGTGAGAGCAAAGCAAAGGAAGTGTGGAGAGAGAGTTCAGGAGTGAAGTAATTGGTGTCCAGATTGTGTAGGGCTTTGAGGGCCATGGTTGGGACTTCAGGAAGCCATTGGAGGATTTTGATCATCAGAGTATCAGGATCATGACACTGTACACCAAAACCAATTTCAGCGTATGATAATTTTAAAGTATAATTTAAATATATATTTTAAAGGATATCTGGTCACATTGTGAAGAACATACATTTTGCGTCAAGCATGGAAACAAGGAGTTCAGGTGGGAAGCTTTGGAAACAACCTGGGTATACAATAACAGCTGCTTGAATGAAAGTGGTAAAAAGTAATTGGAGTTTAGAAATACTTTGATGATAGAGTTAAAATAATTTGTTGGCAAATTGGACATGAGGCATGAAAGAGAGAGAAGAGTCAAGGAGTGGGGGTGAGTTGGCATAACTTGAGGAATGGAAATCCCATTTTCTAAGATGGGGAGGATTCAGGAGGATAGAGTTACAGGGAATGGACAGATTAAGTTTGAGATTTCTGTTGGACATCTTGATGAGAATGCTGAAGAAGCATTTGGGGACTAGAGTTCTCATAAAATCTAGACTGGACATATACTTTAGGAGTCAACAGCATATGGATGGTGTCTAAGCCTGTGAGTCTAGCAAGAGAGAGCAGATAAAGAAGAGAGGACTTAAGACTGAGCTTCCAGATGCTTTAGCATTTAGAAGTTGGGGGGGGATTTAAGGAGGGATAAACAAAGAAGACTGGGAAAAAAAGCCACCATTGATCAAGTGTCAAGAAGGAGTTTGTTGATGACATTTTAAATAACTCTTGGGGGCCGGCCCAGTGGTGCACTGCTACAGTGCGCCACTTGGGAAGTGCGGCAGCGCTCCCACCGAGGGTTCGGATCCCACATACAGACCGGCCGCTCACTGGCTGAGCGAGGTGCGGGAGCAACACCGAGGGTTGCGATCCCGTTGCCGGTCCCAGTCCAGTCCGGGGGCGACACTGAGGGTTGCGATCCGTTGCCGGACACGGAAAAAGACAAAAAGGAGAAAAAAAAAAAAAAAAAAAAAAAAAAAAAAAAAAAAAAAGAAAATAGCTCTTGGTTGATTGG